>NC_084554.2:53842500-53945000 GCF_033978685.3 Nerophis lumbriciformis
TATGTATATAATAATAGTAATAATAATAGATGTATGTATATAATAATAATTATAATAATAGATGTATGTATATAATAATAGTAATAATAATAGAAGCATGCATATAATAATAGTAATAATAATAGATGTATGTACATAATAATAGTAATAATAGTGGATGTATGTACATAATAATAATAATATATGTATGTACATAATAATATTAATAATAATAGATGTAAATAATAATAGTAATAATAATATATGTATGTATATAATAATAGTAATGAAAATAGATGTATGTATATAATAATAGCAATAATAATAGATGTATGTACATAATAATAATAATAATAGTGTGTGTATGTACATAATAATAGTAATAATAATAGATGTATGTAAATAATAGTAATAATAATAGATGTATGTATATAATAATAGTAATGAAAATAGATGTATGTATATAATAATAGCAATAATAATAGATGTATGTACATAATAATAATAATAATATATGTATGTACATAATAATAGTAATAATAATAGATGTAAATAATAATAGTAATAATAATATATGTATGTATATAATAATAGTAATGAAAATAGATGTATGTATATAATAATAGCATATAATAATAGATGTATGTACATAATAATAATAGTGTGTGTATGTACATAATAATAGTAATAATAATAGATGTATATAAATAATAGTAATAATAATAGATGTATGTATATAATAATAGTAATGAAAATAGATGTATGTATATAATAATAGCAATAATAATAGATGTATGTACATAATAATAATAATAATAGTGTGTGTATGTACATAATAATAGTAATAATAATAGATGTATGTAAATAATAGTGATAATAATATATGTATATATATAATAATAGTAATAATAATAGATGTATGTATATAATAACAGTAATAATAATAGATGCATGTACATAATAATAATAATAATAATAATAATAATAATAATAATAATAATAATAATAATAATATGTGTATGTACATAATAATAGTAATAATAATAGATGCATGTACATAATAATTGTAATAATAATAGATGTATGTATATAATAATAATAAAAGATGCATGTACATAATAATAGTAATAATAATAGATGCATGTACATAATAATTGTAATAATAATAGATGTATGTATATAATAATAATAAAAGATGTATGTATATAATATAATATTAATGGATGTTTATGGTTACTTTCACACTTGGAAACAGGAAGAGGAACAAGCTGCACTCTCTCAGCCTCGTGGAACTCAAGTTTATTTTTACCTCTCCTCTCAGCTGAGCTTTATTTGACAGCTTGAAAAGTTTCCCGGGAAGCAGAAAAAGGCGCAGAGTTTGGGGCCGAGGACGTGAAAGTATTCATGAAGTGGGAGCAGGCGGCCCTCGCCCATGTTTAGTATTCCACCTCCGACCAACAAGCTCAGGATCAGAAAACGCTTGGTCTCTGGGAGCGGCTGCTTGGGATTAGGGTATTATTCCTTTTTCCAAGCACTTTTTGTTGTCTCAGGAGAGAAAATGTTGGGTTTCTCTTCCCCAGACTGCATACTTTACGTGATTAACTCATCAACAAATAGCCGCAGTGAGAGTCTATCATGAGTGACAGCTTTCATCTCCTGAAATCAAGCACTTTTAGTGGCTTCCCTTAAAAAAAAAAAAAACATCTCGTCTTCTGAATCAACATGTCGACATGCGGGACGGGGCGAGGGCGTCCGCCGTGATAAAACCAAATGATATCCCCGCCCTTGCTGCCGAAGCGAAGGACATAAAAGTGTCCATCTGTGTCATTCCACTGGAATAAACAAAACACAGCCTCCATTTGTAGTTTTCAAACAATCTAATAAAAGGATTTGGGTTCATCAGAGCCGGGAGGAAAAGACTCAACCACCTGATCATGACCTGACAGCAACATATAGCTATGTGGAGGGGGGCGTGGCCTGCGGACCTGCAGCAAGATGGCCCACCTGGGCCTGATTAATAATAGTAATAATAATAGATGGATGTAAATAATAATAGTAATAATAATATATGTATGTATATAATAATAGTAATAATAATATATGTATGTATATAATAATAGTAATAATAATAGATGTATGTACATAATAATAGTAATAATAACAGATGTATGTATATAATAATAGTAATAATAATAGTTGTATGTACATAATAATAGTAATAATAACAGATGTATGTATATAATAATAGTAATAATAATAGATGTATGTATATAATAATAGTAATAATAATAGATGCATGAAAATAATAGTAGCAATAATAATAAATGTAGGTATATTATAATAAAAATAATAATAGGTGTATGTATATAATAATAGTAATAATAATAGATGTATGTACATAATAATAGTAATAATAATAGATGTATGTACATAATAATAGTAATAATAATAATATATTGTTGTACATAATAATAGTAATAATAATAGATGTATGTAAATAATAATAGTAATAATAATAGATGTATGTATATAATAATAGTAATAATAATAGATGCATGTAAATAATAATAGCAATAATAATAAATGTAGGTATATTATAATAAAAATAATAATAGGTGTATGTATATAATAATAGTAATAATAATAGATGTATGTACATAATAATAGTAATAATAATAGATGTATGTACATAATAATAGTAATAATAATAATAGGTTGTTGTACATAATAATAGTAATAATAATAGATGTATGTAAATAATAATAGTAATAATAATAGATGCATGTATATAATAATAGTAATAATAGATGTATGTAAATAATAATAGTAATAATAATAAATGTAGGTATATTATAATAAAAAATAATAATAGATGTATGTATATAATAATAGTAATAATAATAGATGTATGTTTATGATGATAATAATAATAATATATGTATGTATATAATAATTATAATACTAGATGTATGTATATAATAATAATAATAATAATAATAATAATAATAATAATAATAGATGTACGTATATAATAATAATAATAATAGTAATAATAATAATAATAATAATAATAATAGATGTATGTATATAATAATAATAATAATAATATATGTATGTATATAATAATTATAATACTAGATGTATGTATATAATAATAATAATAATAATAATAATAATAATAATAATAGATGTACGTATATAATAATAATAATAATAGTAATAATAATAATAATAATAATAATAATAATAGATGTATGTATATAATAATAATAATAATAATAATAATAATAATAATAATAATAATAATAATAATAATAGATTAATGTATATAATAATAATAATAATAATAATAATAATAATAATAATAATAATAATAATAGATGTATGTATATAATAATATTAATGGATGTTTATGGTTACTTTAACACTTGGAAACAGGAACAGGAACAAGCTGCACCCTCTCAAGTTTATTTTTACCTCTCCTCTCAGCTGAGCTTTATTTGACAGGTTCACAATATAATTTTATTTTGCAATGAATTGTCTTTGCTTTCCAGCAATTGTTTTGTGTCTGTCTCTCTCTCTCGCTTCAACTCCCAACACCTCTCTCCTCCCCGGCTGCTGCCTTTTAACAGAGCGACAGGTGATTAGATAATCAGGCCCAGGTGGGCCATCTACGCACCTGTCGCTGATCTCGAAGCCGGTCCTGGCACACCCCGTTTCGCTGCAGGTCCGCAGGCCACGCCCCCCCTCCACACTCATTTATCTGTGACTTGCCAGTTTGGAAGTGGATTGTTACATTTTAAAGTTGGTGATTGGCAATGATGGGCAGTAACAAGCTACATGGAGCTAAGCTACGTAGCTTAAATACCTTTTGTTACGCTATTTTATTTAAGGACTAAATTACAATAATAAACATATGTTTCATGTACCCTAACGTTTTTTGTTCGGAATAAACCCAATAATTAAATTTTTTGTGGTCCCCTTTATTTAGAAAAGTATCAAACTACATTTTGGTACCGGTACCAAAATGTAGGTATCGGGACAACCTTAGTTTTATAAGAGCTAAAGACCCAACTCCCGTTACTTCACAAAGAGCTGTTTTGTGATCAAAGCATTGATTGATTGATTGATTGATTGATTGATTGATTGATTGAAATTTGTATTGGTAGATTGCACAGTACAGTACATATTCCGTACAATTGACCACTAAATGGTAACACCCCAATAAGTTTTTACACTTGTTTAAGTCGGGGTCCACGTTAATCAATTCATGGTAAATGCATGGCGGCTAGTCTTAGACTTAGATGGTCAGATCTAGTCTTGTACTTGGATTGGTCAGATCTAGCCTTAAACTTGGATTGGTCACATCTAGTCTTAGACTTGGATTGGTCACATCTAGCTTTAAACTTAGATTAGTCAGATCTAGTCTTGTACTTAGATTGGTCAGATCTAGCCTTAAACTTGGATTGGTCAGATCTAGTCTTCGACTTGGATTGGTCAGATCTAGCCTTAAACTTAGATTAGTCAGATCTAGTCTTGTACTTGGATTGGTCACATCTAGCCTTAGACTTGGATTGGTCACATCTAGTCTTGCCTTAAACTTGGATTGGTCAGATCTAGTCTTCAACTTGGATTGGTCAGATCTAGCCTTAAACTTAGATTAGTCAGATCTAGTCTTGTACTTGGATTGGTCACATCTAGCCTTAGACTTGGATTGGTCACATCTAGTCTTAGACTTAGATTGGTCACATCTAGTCTTAGACTTAGATTGGTCACATCTAGTCTTAGACTTAGATTAGTCAGATCTAGTCTTAGACTTAGATTGGTCACATCTAGTCTTAGACTTAGATTGGTCTAAACTAGTCTTACACTCAGATTGGTCACATCTAGTAATAGGCTTAGATTAGTCACATCTAGTCTTAGACTTATATTAGTCACATCTAGTCTTAGACTTAGATTGGTCACATCTAGTCTTAGACTTAGATTGGTCAGATCTAGTCTTAGACTTAAATTGGTCACATCTAGTCTTAGACTTGTCAGATCTAGTCTTAGACTTAGATTTGTCACATCTAGTCTTAGACTTAGATTGGTCACATCTAGCCTTAGACTTGGATTGGTCACATCTAGTCTTAGACTTAGATTGGTCACATCTAGTCTTAGACTTAGATTGGTCACATCTAGTCTTAGACTTAGATTGGTCACATCTAGTCTTAGACTTAGATTGGTCACATCTAGTCTTAGATTTAGATTAGTCAGATCTAGTCTTAGACTTAGATTGGTCACATCTAGTCTTAGACTTAGATTAGTCAGATCTGGTCTTAGACTTAGATTGGTCACATCTAGTCTTAGACTTAGATTGGTCACATCGAGTCTTAGACTTGGATTGGTCACATCTAGTCTTGGACTTAGATTAGTCAGATCTGGTCTTAGACTTAGATTGGTCACATCTAGTCTTAGACTTAGATTGGTCACATCTAGTCTTAGACTTAAATTAGTCAGATCTGGTCTTAGACTTAGATTGGTCACATCTAGCCTTAGACTTGGATTGGTCACATCTAGTCTTAGACTTAGATTGGTCACATCTAGCCTTATACTTAGATTAGTCAGATCTAGTCTTGTACTTGGATTGGTCAGATCTAGCCTTAAACTTGGATTGGTCAGATCTAGTCTTAGACTTGGATTGGTCACATCTAGTCTTAGACTTAGATTGGTCACATCTAGTCTTAGACTTAGATTGGTCACATCTAGTCTTAGACTTAGATTGGTCAGATCTAGCCTTTGACTTAGATTGGTCACATCTAGTCTTAGACTTAGGTTGGTCACATCTCGTCTTAGACTTAGATTGGTCACATCTAGCATTAGACTTAGATTGGTCACATCTAGTCTTAGACTTAGATTGGTCACATCTAGTCTTAGACTTAGATTAGTCAGATCTGGTCTTAGACTTAGATTGGTCACATCGAGTCTTAGACTTAGATTGGTCACATCTAGTCTTAGACTTAGATTGGTCACATCTAGCCTTAGACTTGGATTGGTCACATCTAGCCTTAGACTTAGATTGGTCACATCTAGCCTTAGACTTAGATTGGTCACATCTAGTCTTAGACTTAGATTGGTCACATCTAGTCTTAGACTTAGATTAGTCATATCTAGTCTTAGACTTAGATTGGTCACATCTAGCCTTAGACTTGGATTGGTCACATCTAGTCTTAGACTTAGATTGGTCACATCTAGTCTTAGACTTGGATTGGTCACATCTAGTCTTAGACTTAGATTGGTCACATCTAGTCTTAGACTTAGATTGGTCACATCTAGCCTTAGACTTGGATTCGTCACATCTAGTCTTAGACTTAGATTAGTCAGATCTAGTCTTCGACTTAGATTGGTCACATCTAGTCTTAGACTTAGATTGGTCACATCTAGTCTAAATGCATGGCGGCTTTCATGGTTCCACAGTCAATAAAATCCTCAAATCAAACACCGACTTGCAAAATCACCAAGCAGACTTCATTCTGTTAATGTCATATTTAGTTTAAACGGCCGATCCTGCAAGTAAACAGAGCATTCGCGTCTTCGTAGCACACCGATCTGCCATTCCGTGCGTGCCTAACTGGCCGCGGCGCTGCTTAATGGCCCTTCTGGAGCATCCGTCTCACTGAGGCACGCCCAGTGATGGATGCCTGCGAGCAGAGTTTATCTCACAAGACAAAGGGGAAAAAGTGAGGAACGAGCACCTGGATGGAAAGATAACGACACAGACTTCGGATCAATGAGATAGGTGGATGCCGATAAGCAAGAGCTGTTCATCACCGCTTGCCCTGATAACGTCTGAGCGGCCATCAAACCTCATTTCAATGCCCGCGTCAGTCAAAGCTTTGATGACCGCCCGTGAGATGAAACACCAGGAATATAATCGGAGCGTTCAATTGGAGTGCCGCGGCTCGCTGGTGAAATAAATATCCTCCAAATATGAGGTTTATTCCTGCGGTCCTAAAGGGAGTCGGTGAACGGTCCTCGCCATGGATCACGGGGAAGGGTTTATAACCGATGGCGGACGCCTCGTGCATCATTCCCATCGATTTAAAGGCCGATGATAGTCGGCACAACGGGAGGGGAGAGAGAGCCACCAGGGGAGTTGACCCAGAAACCGCAGGAAAATCTTAATGAAAATCTGAAAAAAGCCTCTTTCATCTCCAGAAATTGTTGACAAGGAGCTGTCGAGTCATCCCTCGCCACTTCAAATACTGGATACGGTCAAATAAAGAAATATCCTTTGGTCTAAATTAGGGCTTCACGGTGGCAGAGGGGTTAGTGCATCTGCCTCACAATACGAAGGTCCTGAGTAGTCTTGGGTTCAATCCCGGGCTCGGGATCTTTCTGTGTGGAGTTTGCATGTTCTCCCCGTGACTGCGTGGGTTCTACTCCGGCTTCCTCCCACCTCCAAAGACATGCACCTGGGGATAGGTTGATTGGCAACACTAAATTGGCCCTAGTGTGTGAATGTGAGTGTGAATGTTGTCTGTCTATCTGTGTTGGCCCTGCGATGAGGTGGCGACTTGTCCAGGGTGTACCCCGCCTTCCGCCCGATTGTAGCTGAGATAGACTCCAGCGCCCCCCGCGACCCCAAAAGGGAATAAGCGGTAGAAAATGGATGGATGGTCTAAATTAAATAAAGTCTTATGTGTGTCTTACATGGATTACAATGCAGGGTTTGTCAGTTTGGGTGTTGTTGGTCTGGACCCCAGGATGCAGTGATGAGAAGGGCAGGTAAAAAATGATTTATTAGGACAGGACTGGCAGAAGAAACATACGGTCTGTGAAGGTTCTCATTCATCAGGTCTTTGTAGTCTCAGGGCATTGTAGTCTAAGGGCATTCAATCCATCGTACCTGGACTGTTTGGTTTAGGCTGGGAAGACAGTCCGCCTCTCATCTGAGTAGACTTCATCAGTTCATGATCATAGACTTAGATTGGTCACATCTAGTCTTAGACTTAGATTGGTCACATCTAGTCTTAGACTTAGATTGGTCACATCGAGTCTTAGAGATTGGTCAGATCTAGTCTTAGACTTGGATTGGTCAGATATAGTCTTAGATTTAGATTGGTCACATCTAGTCTTAGACTTTGATTGGTCACATCTAGTCTTAGACTTAGATTAGTCAGATCTAGTCTTAGACTTATATTGGTCAGATCTAGCCTTAGACTTGGATTGGTCAGATATAGTCTTAGATTTAGATTTGTCACATCTAGTCTTAGACTTAGATTGGTCACATCTAGTCTTAGACTTAGATTGGTCACATCGAGTCTTAGAGATTGGTCAGATCTAGTCTTAGACTTACATTGGTCAGATCTAGCCTTAGACTTGGATTGGTCACATCTAGTCTTAGACTTAGATTAGTCAGATCCAATCTTAGACTTAGATTGGTCAGATCTAGCCTTGGACTTGGATTGGTCAGATATAGTCTTGGATTTAGATTGGTCACATCTAGTCTTAGACTTAGATTGGTCACATCTAGTCTTACACTTAGTCAGATCTAGTTTTAGACTTAGATTAGTCACATCTAATCTTAAACTTTGATTAGTCACATATAGTCTTAGACAGGTCACTATGGACTGGACTCTCACAATATTATGCTAGATCCTCTATGGACTGGACTCTCACACTATTATGTTAGATCCACTATGGACTGGGCTCTCACACTATTATGTTAGATCCACTATGCACTGGACTCACACTATTATGTTAGATCCACTATGGACTGGACTCTCACACTATTATGTTAGATCATCTATGGACTGGACTCTCACACTATTATGTTAGATCCACTATGGACTGGACTCTCACACTATTATGTTAAGGCCACTATGAACTGGACTCTCACAATAGTATGTTAGATCCACTATGGACTGGACTCTCACACTATTGTGTTAGATCCACTATGGACTAGACTCTCACACTATTGTGTTAGATCCACTATGGACTGGACTCTCACACTATTATGTTAGATCCACTATGGACTGGACTCTCACACTATTATGTTAGATCCACTATGGACTGGACTCTCACAATATTATGCTAGATCCACTATGGACTGGACTCTCACACTATTATGTTAGATCCACTATGGACTGGACTCTCACACTATTATGTTAGATACACTATGCACTGGACTCACACTATTATGTTAGATCCACTATGGACTGGACTCTCACACTATTATGTTAGATCCACTATGGACTGGACTCTCACACTATTATGTTAGATCCACTATGGACTAGACTCTCACAATATTATGTTAGATCCACTATGGACTAGACTCTCACACTATTATGTAAGATCCACTATGGACTGGACTCTCACACTATTATGTTAGATCCACTATGGACTGGACTCTCACACTATTATGTTAGATCCACTATGGACTGGACTCTCACACTATTATGTTAGATCCACTATGGACTAGACTCTCACAATATTATGTTCGATCCACTATGGACTGGACTCTCACAATATTATGCTAGATCCACTATGGACTGGATTCTCACTATTATGCTAGATCCACTATGGACTGGACTCTCACTATTATGTTAGACCCCCTATGGACTGGACTCTCACAATATTATGTTAGATCCACTATGGACTGGACTCTCACACTATTATGTTAGATCCACTATGGACTGGAGTCTCACAATATTATGTTAGATCCACTATGGACTGGACTCTCACACTATTATGTTAGATCCACTATGGACTGGACTCTCACACTATTATGTTAGATCCACTATGGACTGGACTCTCACAATAGTATGTTAGATCTACTATGGACTGGACTCTCACACTATTATGTTAGATCCACAATGGACTGGACTCACACTATTATGTTAGATCCACTATGGACTGGACTATCACTATTATGTTAGATCCACTATGGACTGGACTCTCACTATTATGTTAGATCCACTATGGACTGGACTCTCACACTATTATGTTAGATCCACTATGGACTGGACTCTCACAATATTATGCTAGATCCACTATGGACTGTACACTCACTATTATGCTAGATCCACTATGGACTGGACTCTCACACTATTATGTTAGATCCACTATGGACTGGACTCTCACTATTATGTTAGATCCACTATGGACTGGACTCTCACTATTATGTTAGATCCACTATGGACTGGACTCTCACACTATTATGTTAGATCCACTATGGACTGGACTCTCACTATTATGTTAAATCCACTATGGACTGGACTCTCACACTATTGTGTTAGATCCACTATGGACTAGACTCTCACACTATTATGTAAGATCCACTATGGACTGGACTCTCACACTATTATGTTAGATCCACTATGGACTGGACTCTCACAATATTATGTTAGATCCACTATGGACTGGACTCTCACACTATTATATTAGATCCACTATGGACTGGACTCTCACACTATTATGTTAGATCCACTATGGACTGGACTCTCACACTATTATGTTAGATCCACTATGTACTGGACTCTCACACTATTATGTTAGATCCACTATGGACTGGACTCTCACAATATTATGCTAGATCCACTATGGACTGGATTCTCACTATTATGCTAGATCCACTATGAACTGGACTCTCACTATTATGTTAGACCCACTATGGACTGGACTCTCACAATATTATGTTAGATCCACTATGGACTGGAGTCTCACAATATTATGTTAGATCCACTATGGACTGGAGTCTCACAATATTATGTTAGATCCACTATGGACTGGACTCTCACACTATTATGTTAGATCCACTATGGACTGGACTCTCACACTATTATGTTAGATCCACTATGGACTGGACTCTCACATTATTATGTCAGATCCACTATGGACTGGACTCTCACTATTATGTTAGATCCACTATGGACTGGACTCTCACACTATTATGTTAGATCCACTATGGACTGGACTCTCACTATTATGTTAGATCCACTATGGACTGGACTCTCACTATTATGTTAGATCCACTATGGACTGGACTCTCACACTATTATGTCAGATCCACTCGACGTTGATTGATGATTGATACCCTTTCAATGTCTACTCCATCTATTTGTATTTGTGTTTGACTTTCTCTTCTACTTTTACTAAATATCATTATCATTTTTAATTTGTTAATTTATTCTGTTATCTTTTGTGTGTTTTCTCCTAAACAAAAGCAGTCGTATATCTGCCAATAATACTAACTTTAAGTCTTTACAATGATGGTTTGTATAAAGATGAAAGAATGTTGGTCCCAGTATTGATCCCTGGGGTGATTGTGTTGTTTGTAGCTCCACAAGCCAGCTGTAAATAATCACGCTGCCAGAATGAAATATTTGGTCGGCTGTCAGGGCTGCAGACAGTCAAATTATCAACAACAAAGCCTTGTCAGCCTTTTATGTTGCACGCTTGATTTCATTCACCTGGACACTTTCACTTTGAACCTCAAACGCAGCATTACTTTCATCACACTAGGTACTCAATCGTTTACGTTATTGCGTGTTGAGAAAGCCATGTGACTTCCATCGATATGAGTAAGTGACAGGAAGATAATTTCAAGGGCAGACGGGAAAGAATCAGTTTGGTTTCTGCTTGGCCAACCTGAAAGTTCATCCGAATCTTCCAGGCCAGAGCGTTTTTTACACGCGTTTGAGGCGTTTTGTTGCAGCCGGGGGTGAAAACTGCATCCGCCTTCGAACTGCCATTATATACGTTCTAAAGCAGAGCTGGTGAAATATTTTGACTCGGGGGCCACATTTAGAGAAAAGATGTGTCTGGGGGGGGGGCCAATGTGTATTTGTGTATACATGATATATACCAGTGACGTGCGGTGAGGTTGATGGCTGGTGAGGCACTGACTTCATCACAGTCAGATTTACAAACATATGAACACTAAAGAGTATCTTATTCACCATTTGATTGGCAGCAGTTAACGGGTTATGTTTAAAAGCTCATACCAGCATTCTTCCCTGCTTGGCACTCAGCATCAAGGCTTGGAATTGGGGGTTAAATCACCAAAAATGATTCCCGGGCGCGGCGCCGCTGCTGCCCACTGCTCCCCTCACCTCCCAGGGGGTGAACAAGGGGATGGGTCAAAAGCAGAGGACACATTTCATTACACCTATTGTGTGTGTGACAATCATTGCTACTTTAACTTAACTTTAACTTTACACATACAAACTGTAGCACACAAAAAAAGCACATTTAATAAAAAAAAAACGTTATTATGGTCTTACCTTTACTTATAAATGAAGTCCATGCGCCGCAACTAAAGCCCTCACTTCAACTTTCCACGTGCAAGATTGAATCTACTTAAAAAAGTGTAACCGAGGGTTTATAAATGTCGCCTATACTGTATGAAACTACAAAATAACAAACACGGAGGCTCCAGTTTACACGAGGACCACTTTATTTACCTTCTTTCAAAAACCTCCGCAACGTGACATCACTTCCGCTCTTAGCGCCTTCAAAATAAGAGCTCAAGGCATATACTGTATAACAGCGCATAACAGGAACTTAACATCACAAAGAGGAAAGCCCATGAAAATAGGTTACGGAAGTTATTTAATAAGAAGCCAAAAAGTGCAAAAACAATAATGTTCGTGTTGGAGGAGTTGTGAATTAGGTACACCTGCAGTCTGCAGGTGTACCTAATGTTGTGTCCCTGCAGTCATTCACAACTCCTCCAACACCAACATTATTGTTTTTGCACTTTTTGGCTTCTTATGAAATAACTTTTTTAAATAGATTCAATCTTGCACGTGGAAAGTTTAAGTGTGGGCTTTAGTTGATATAACAATTCTACGGCGGGGGTGCAGGAGGCGAGCCTCAGCCAGTGCGTCTTTTGCAGCCGTTTTATGATCGCTCAGCACAAGAAATACTTTACACACATACAGTTGTTGACAAAATACACTGTACATTATATACCTCAGCTAACTAAACTATGGAAATGTATAATATAGTTCATATAGCAATACAGTCTCACTGCACAGCAGGCCAGCAGTTAGCCGAGTCCGGAATCCATGTTGAGGCACTGAGTGACGTGCCTCAACTGGCTGCTGTTCACCGCACCGTCTCTTCTCAGTATTTGAACGGCAAATGTGAAAATTCAGCGATTTTGAATACAAATAGTTTAAAACTGGTGAAGTTAAATGGAAAATAACTTTATAGTATAATCACTGAATACATATAACAATTTAGTCACTGATATATACACACTTAGCTGTAAAAATGTGTTGCACAGTATGTGTGTTTGGGTCCCTTTTTTTTCCAGGAACACTAATACCAAAAGTCAGGCATATGAACAATGACAAGATCTGATAGCTCACTTACAGCTCATGTTATTCTATTCTGTGTTAAATGTGTTTTATGTTGCATGATTACACCAAGTAAAATTCCTAGTTTGTGAACCCGTTCTCAAACATCCATCCATCCGAGGTCGGGTCGCGGGGGCAGCAGCCTAAGCAGGGAAGCCCAGACTTCCCTCTCCCCAGCCACTTCGTCCAGCTCCTCCCGGGGGATCCCGAGGCGTTCCCAGGCCAGCCGGGAGACATAGTCTTCCCAACGTGTCCTGGGTCTTCTCCGTGGCCTCCTACCAGTCGGACGTGCCCTAAACACCTCTCAAGGGAGGCGATCGGGTGGCATCCTGACCAGATGCCCGAACCACCTCATCTGGCTCCTCTCGATGTGGAGGAGCAGCGGCTTTACTTTGAGCTCCCCCCGAATGACAGAGCTTCTCAACCTATCTCTAAGGGAGAGCCCCGCCACCCGGCGGAGGAAACTCATTTCGGCCGCTTGTACCCGTGATCTTGTCCTTTCGGTCATAACCCAAAGCTCATGACCATAGGTGAGGATGGGAACGTAGATCGACGGGTAAATTGAGAGCTTTGCCTTCCGGCTCAGCTCCTTCTTCACCACAACGGACCGATACAGCGTCCGCATTACTGAAGATGCCGCATCGATCCGCCTGTCGATCTCAAGATCCACTCTTCCCTCACTCGTGAACAAGACTCCGAGGTACTTGAACTCCTCCACTTGGGGAAGGGTCTCCTCCCCAACCCGGAAATGGCACTCCACCCTTTTCCGGGCGAGAACCATGGACTCGGACTTGGAGGTGCTGATTCTCATCCCAGTCGCTTCACACTTGGCTGCGAACCGATCCAGCGAGAGCTGAAGATCCTGGCCAGATGAAGCCATCAGGACCACATCATCTGCAAAAAGCAGAGACCTAATCCTGCAGCCACCAAACCGGATCCCCTCAACGCCTTGACTGCGCCTAGAAATTCTGTCCATAAAAGTTATGAACAGAATGGGTGACAAAGGGCAGCCTTGGCGGAGTCCAACCCTCACTGGAAACGTGTCCGACTTACTGCCGGCAATACAGACCAAGCTCTGGCACTGATCATACAGGGAGTGGACCGCCACAATCAGACAGTCCGATACCCCATACTCTCTGAGCACTCCCCACAGGACTTCCCGAGGGACACGGTCGAAAGCCTTCTCCAAGTCCACAAAGCACATGTAGACTGGTTGGGCAAACTCCCATGCACCCTCAAAGACCCTGCCCAGAGTATAGAGCTGGTCCACAGTTCCACGACCAAGATGAAAACCACACTGTTCCTCCTGAATCCGAGGTTCGACTATCCTCAAACAATGGCAATAAAAACTCTTCTGATTCTGATTCTGATGTCCGATAGAGTTCTAAAAACAAACCACCTCAAAAAAAAAGGAATGGAATTTTACAGTTTTTTACAGAATGGGACACCCAAAATGTACATTAGAATAAAGAAATGGTATTTACAATATCCCAACATGCAGACCACAGCGGAGACAGAGTCCAGGTAAAAAGGTATGTGATGCTTAAAGTAAGTCGGACCCGTTTCCAGTGAGGGTTGGACTCCGCCAGGGCTGCCCTTTGTCACCGATTCTGTTCATAACTTTTATGGACAGAATTTCTAGGCGCAGTCAGGGCGTTGAGGGTATCTGGTTTGGTGGTTGCAAGATTAGGTCTCTGCTTTTTGCAGATGATGTGGTCCTGATGGCTTCATCTGGCCAAGATCTTCAGCTCTCACTGGATCGGTTTGCAGCCGAGTGTGAAGCGACTGGGATGGGAATCAGCACCTCCAAATCCGAGTCCATGGTTCTCGCCCGGAAAAGGGTGGAGTGCCATCTCCGGGTTGGGGAGGAGATCTTGCCCCAAGTGGAGGAGTTCAAGTACCTCGGAGTCTTGTTCACGAGTGAGGGAAGAGTGGATGGTGAGATCGACAGGCGGATCGGTGCGGCGTCTTCAGTAATGCGGACGCTGTATCGATCCGTTGTGGTGAAGAAAGAGCTGAGCCGGAAGGCAAAGCTCTCGATTTACCAGTCGATCTACGTTCCCATCCTCACCTATGGTCATGAGCTTTGGGTCATGACCGAAAGGACAAGATCAAGGGTACAAGCGGCCGAAATGAGTTTCCTCCGCCGGGTGGCGGGGCTCTCCCTTAGAGATAGGGTGAGAAGCTCTGCCATCCGGGGGGAGCTCAAAGTAAAGCCGCTGCTCCTCCACATCAAGAGGAGCCAGATGAGGTGGTTCGGGCATCTGGTCAGGATGCCACCCGAACGCCTCCCTCGGGGGGTGTTTCGGGCACGTCCGACTGGTAGGAGGCCACGGGGAAGACCCAGGACACGTTGGGAAGACTATGTCTCCCGGCTGGCCTGGGAACGCCTCGGGATCCCCCGGGAGGAGCTGGACGAAGTGGCTGGGGAGAGGGAAGTCTGGGCTTCCCTGCTTAGGCTGCTTCCCCCGCGACCCGACCTCGGATAAGCGGAAGAAGATGGATGGATGGATGGATTGGCTTAAACCAAAAATGAACAAAAGGGAAAGGAAATGGCAATGAAGCGTAGGGATGGGTATGCAAAAACGAAAGTAAAACTGAACTGGCTACAAAGAAAACAAAAACAGGATGCTGGACGACAGCAAAGACTTACAGCGTGGGGAGCAAAGACGACGCACATCACAAAGTACATCCGATCACGACATGACAATCAACAATGACCCCACAAAAAAGGATGCAAACGACTGAAATAGTCTTGATTGCTAACGCAAATAAGGTGCGGGCAATAGCACTCAAAGGAAGGCAGGAAAACACCAACAAAACAGGAAGGGCCACCAAAACAAGAGCGTAAGACAAGAACTAAAGCACTCCACACAGGAAGATAAGGCACTAGTCCTGGTGAAGTCTCTTTTTTTTCAACGTTTTCTGCTGGTGGTGTGCCTCCGTATTGTTGGAATGAAAAAAAATGTGCCTTGGCTGAAAAACACTGTTATAATGAACGTCCACAGGGGAACATGTCGGATTATGGCTTGCAACTGTGGAATAAAATGGCTCAAAAGTGTTCGGTAATGGTATGTAGTGTTCGGTAATGGTATGTAAACAGTAGGGAGGCATATGTGAAGGAGGGAGAGGGGCATTCAAACCGAGTGAGGAACCAGCATGCACTGCATCACGGAGGCATGACATGCATTTATTCATGATCAGGCCGTGCACTGGTAGGAGGACGGCGCCGCGGGCAAAATGGTGGATTTGGCTGAGGAATGTCTTCGGCATCAGCCGGTCGGGATAAATGGGAGACTTTGGGGAAGTGTTCCATTTCAGCGTCACGCCATGTGGTCTTTGAGTATGCAAATGGCATGAATACAAACACCATTCACATGTGAAGCAGTGTCTTTACAACTCTGAGGGTCGTATTTAAAGCCATGTTTCTCTGGGATGCAGATAAATAGTCTTTCTAGAAGAAGAACAAGAAACCAGTCCCAGTCTTGATGTGAGCTTATCACCGTTTCTTCGTTTAACAGATTTGATCGTTTAGCGACAGATGTTCGAAACACCTCTCATTATGATACACCCCAACACTGGAAATGACACAAACAATGACACTTTGACAGTCAGTACGTATCCAGGCACTAAATGAGTCCAATTTCTCAACAGTTTGGCTCTAAATAAACCTTCTCCAACTCATGGAAACATCTTGAATTTGTATTATGCAATTGGAAACCAGATCTCTCAAGGGGACCCTTCGTAATGCCCATGCGCCAGTCTTATCAAACGCGATATAACCCAGAAGCAGACACCATTTAATAAAAACGTTGTAATGAAGAGGATACTTTTTGTTTGCTTCAAGGATTAAAAGAACAAAACATTTTTAAGTGCATTGATGGTAGAAAATACGAAACTGAGATGTATTTAAGAAGGTAGCTAAGGAAATCTAAAATGCCGGCGGACTGATTCTCTTTCCACACAACTGGCAAGATAGTCCAGAACTATAGCAACCTTCATCTGGAAAAGCATCAGTCGGGACACAAGATAGTCCAGAACAATAGCAACCTCAATCTGGAACAGTATCAGTCGGGACACAAGATAGTCCAGAACAATAGCAACCTCAATCTGGAACAGTATCAGTCGGGACACAAGATAGTCCAGAACAATAGCAACCCTCATCTGGAACAGTATCAGTCGAGACCCAAGATAGTCCAGAACAATAGCAACCTTCCTCTGGAACAGTATCAGTGGGGACACAAGATAGTTCAGACTATAGCAACCTTCATCTGGAACAGTATCAGTCAAGACACGAGATAGTTCAGACTATAGCAACCTTCATCTGGAACAGTATCAGTCAGTAAACAAGACAGTCCAGAACAATAGCAACCTTCATCTGGAACAGCATCAGTCGGGACACAAGATAGTTCAGACTTTAGCAACCTTCATCTGGAACAGTATCAGTGGGACACAAGATAGTTCAGACTATAGCAACCTTCATCTGGAACAGTATCAGTCAAGACACGAGATAGTTCAGACTATAGCAACCTTCATCTGGAACAGTATCAGTCAGTAAACAAGACAGTCCAGAACAATAGCAACCTTCATCTGGAACAGTATCAGTCGGGACACAAGATAGTCCAGAACAATAGCAACCTCAATCTGGAACAGTATCAGTCGGGACACAAGATAGTCCAGAACAATAGCAACCTCAATCTGGAACAGTATCAGTCGAGACCCAAGATAGTCCAGAACAATAGCAACCTCAATCTGGAACAGTATCAGTCGGGACACAAGATAGTCCAGAACAATAGCAACCCTCATCTGAAACAGTATCAGTCGGGACACAAGATAGTCCAGAACAATAGCAACCTTCCTCAGGAACAGTATCAGTCGGGAAACAAGACAGTCCAATACAATAGCAACCTTCACCTGGAACAGTATCAGTCGAGACACAAGATAGTCCAGAACAATAGCAACCGTCATCTGGAACAGTATCACTCGGGACACAAGATAGTTCAGACTATAGCAACCTTCATCTGGAACAGTATCAGTCAGTATACAAGACAGTCCAAAACAATAGCAACCTTCATCTGGAACAGTATCAGTCGGGACACAAGATAGTTCAGACTATAGCAACCTTTATCTGGAACAGTATCAGTCAGTATACAAGACAGTCCAGAACAATAGTAACCTTCATCTGGAACAGTATCAGTCGGGACACATGATAGTCCAGAACAATAGCAACCTCAATCTGGAACAGTATCAGTCGGGACACAAGATAGTCCAGAACAATAGCAACCTTCAACTGGAACAGTATCAGACGGGACACAAGATAGTCCAGAACAATAGCAACCTTCATCTGGAACAGTATCAGTCAGTATACAAGACAGTCCAGAACAATAGCAACCTTCATCTGGAACAGTATCAGTCGGGACACAAGATAGTTCAGACTATAGCAACCTTCATCTGGAACAGTATCAGTCAGTATACAAGACAGTCCAGAACAATAGCAACCTTCATCTGGAACAGTATCAGTCGGGACCCAAGATAGTCCAGAACAATAGCAACCTCATCTGGAACAGTATCAGTCGGGACACAAGATAGTCCAGAACAATAGCAACCTCAATCTGGAACAGTATCAGTCGGGACACAAGACAGTCCAGAACAATAGCAACCTTCATCTGGAACAGAATCAGTCGGGACACAAGATAGTTCAGACTATAGCAACCTTCATCTGGAACAGTATCAGTCAGTATACAAGACAGTCCAGAACAATAGCAACCTTCATCTGGAACAGTATCAGTCGGGACACAAGATAGTTCAGACTTTAGCAACCTTCATCTGGAACAGTATCAGTCGGGACACAAGATAGTTCAGACTATAGCAACCTTCATCTGGAACAGTATCAGTCAGTATACAAGACAGTCCAGAACAATAGCAACCGTCATCTGGAACGGTATCAGTCAGGTCACAAGATAATCCAGACTAATAGCAACCTTCATCTGGAACAGTATCAGTCGGGACCCAAGATAGTCCAGAACAATAGCAACCTTCCTCTGGAACAGTATCAGTCGGGAAACAAGACAGTCCAATACAATAGCAACCTTCACCTGGAACAGTATCAGTCGGTAAACAAGACAGTCCAATACAATAGCAACCTTCACCTGGAACAGTATCAGTCGGGACACAAGATAGTTCAGACTTTAGCAACCTTCATCTGGAACAGTATCAGTCGGGACCCAAGATAGTCCAGAACAATAGCAACCTCAATCTGGAACAGTATCAGTCGGGACACAAGATAGTTCAGACTATAGCAACCTTCATCTGGAACAGTATCAGTCAGATTACAAGACAGTCCAGAACAATAGCAACCTTCATCTGGAACAGTATCAGTCGAGACACAAGATAGTCCAGAACAATAGCAACCTTCCTCTGGAACAGTATCAGTCAATACACAAGACAGTCCAGAACAATAGCAACCTTCATCTGGAACAGTATCAGTCGGGACACAAGATAGTTCAGACTTTAGCAACCTTCATCTGGAACAGTATCAGTCGGGACACAAGATAATTGAGACTATAGCAACCTTCATCTGGAACAGTATCAGTCGGGACCCAAGATAGTCCAGAACAATAGCAACCTTCCTCCGGAACATTATCAGTCGGGAAACAAGACAGTCCAATACAATAGCAACCTTCACCTGGAACAGTATCAGACACAAGATAGTCCAGAACAATAGCAACCTTCATCTGGAACAGTATCAGTCGGGACACAAGATAGTTCAGACTTTAGCAACCTTCATCTGGAACAGTATCAGTCGGGACACAAGATAATTGAGACTATAGCAACCTTCATCTGGAACAGTATCAGTCGGGACCCAAGATAGTCCAGAACAATAGCAACCTTCCTCCGGAACATTATCAGTCGGGAAACAAGACAGTCCAATACAATAGCAACCTTCATCTGGAACAGTATCAGTCAGTATACAAGACAGTCCAGAACAATAGCAACCTTCATCTGGAACAGTATCAGTCGGGACCCAAGATAGTCCAGAACAATGGCAACCGTCATCTGGAACAGTATCAGTCGGGACACAAGATAGTTCAGACTATAGCAACCTTCATCTGGAACAGTATCAGTCAGTATACAAGACTATCCAGAACAATAGCAACCTTCATCTGGAACAGTATCAGTCGGGACACAAGATAGTTCAGACTTTAGCAACCTTCATCTGGAACAGTATCAGTCGGGACCCAAGATAGTCCAGAACAATAGCAACCTCAATCTGGAACAGTATCAATCGGGACACAAGATAGTCCAGAACAATAGCAACCCTCATCTGGAACAGTATCAGTCGGGACACAAGATAGTCCAGAACAATAGCAAACCTTCATCTGGAACAGTATCAGTCGGGACACAAGATAATTCAGACTATAGCAACCTTCATCTGGAACAGTATCAGTCAGTATACAAGACAGTCCAGAACAATAGTAACCTTCATCTGGAACAGTATCAGTCAGTATACAAGACAGTCCAGAACAATAGGAACCTTCATCTGGAACAGTATCAGTGAGGTGACAAGATAATCCAGAACAATAGCAACCTTCATCTGGAATAGTATCAGTCGGGGCACCAACGGTCTTTTCCTTCGGATTTAAAACTCCTTCCATCAATCCAGAGTCTTTTGAATGAACTTTGAGACATTCAAACCATTGTTTTCATCATTTTCGTTCGAGAATTCCTTCGAAAAAACTCTTCCACCGCCTCTTTGCATCCGACCCGATACATTCTTGGTCGTAGCGTCATGTCGGTAGCACAATCCAAGATCATTTTCTTGATGCTGTCTGCTATTCAATATCAACATAGCCATTAGAGACGTGATCTTTGTCATCTGTGCCAATATTACAGCGGACATCAATTAAAACAAGTTAAAAGGATCCACAGATGTCTAGAGGAACCATTTTAAAGAAGTGAACGGTGGCTCTGCGCAGGATTCTGAGACAATCCTTCTCGTTGTGCATGAACGCGTGGGGAAGTGGTTCGGAAGATTACTTCCAAGGGAAAACTTGGACGGCAATTTCTGGACTATAAGCCTCTACTTTTCCCCCCACGCGCTTTGTACAATTCTGTGGCTTTTTTAAAAATGTTGCCAGGTTCATGAATATTTTAAGCCTCATCACATTAGACCATTAACATTAAAATTGCTGAATGGGTCACGGGGGTGGATGAGATCCGCCCGGAGTTCCTTAAGGCTCTGGATGCTGTGGGGCTGTCTTGGTTGACAAGACTCTGCAGCATCGCATGGACATCGGGGGCGGTACCTCTGGATTGGCAGACCGGGGTGGTGGTTCCTCTCTTTAAGAAGGGGAACCGGAGGGTGTGTTCTAACTATCGTGGGATCACACTCCTCAGCCTTCCCGGTAAGGTCTATTCAGGTGTACTGGAGAGGAGGCTACGCCGGATAGTCGAACCTCGGATTCAGGAGGAAAAGTGTGGTTTTCGTCCTGGTCGTGGAACTGTGGACCAGCTCTATACTCTCGGCAGGGTCCTTGAGGGTGCATGGGAGTTTGCCCAACCAGTCTACATGTGTTTTGTGGACTTGGAGAAGGCATTCGACCGTGTCCCTCGGGAAGTCCTTTGGGGAGTGCTCAGAGAGTATGGGGTATCGGACTGTCTGATTTTGGCGGTCCGCTCCCTGTATGATCAGTGTCAGAGCTTGGTCCGCATTGCCGGCAGTAAGTCGGACACGTTTACAGTGAGGGTTGGACTCTGCCAAGGCTGCCCTTTGTCACCGATTCTGTTCATAACTTTTATGGACAGAATTTCTAGGCGCAGTCAAGGCGTTGAGGGGATCTGGTTTGGTGGCTGCAGGATTAGGTCTCTGCTTTTTGCAGATGATGTGGTCCTGATGGCTTCATCTGGTCAGGATCTTCAGCTCTCGCTGGATCGGTTCGCAGCCGAGTGTGAAGCGACTGGGATGAGAATCAGCACCTCCAAGTCCGAGTCCATGGTTCTCGCCCGGAAAAGGGTGGAATGCCATCTTCGGGTTGGGGAGGAGACCCTGCCCCAAGTGGAGGAGTTCAAGTACCTCGGAGCTGAGCCGGAAGGCAAAGCTCTCAATTTACCGGTCGATCTACGTTCCCATCCTCACCTATGATCATGAGCTTTGGGTTATGACCGAAAGGACAAGATCACGGGTACAAGCGGCCGAAATGAGTTTCCTCCGCCGGGTGGCAGGGCTCTCCCTTAGAGATAGGGTGAGAAGCTCTGTCATCCGGGGGGAGCTCAAAGTAAAGCCGCTGCTCCTCCACATCGAGAGGAGCCAGATGAGGTGGTTCGGGCATCTGGTCAGGATGCCACCCGATCGCCTCCCTAGGGAGGTGTTTAGGGCACGTCCGACCGGTAGGAGGCCACGGGGAAGACCCAGGACACGTTGGGAAGACTATGTCTTCCGGCTGGCCTGGGAACGCCTCGGGATCCCCCGGGAGGAGCTGGACGAAGTGGCTGGGGAGAGGGAAGTCTGGGCTTCCCTGCTTAGGCTGCTGCCCCCGCGACCCGACCTCGGATAAGTGGAAGAAGATGGATGGATGGATGGATGGATGAATGGGTCACGGTGAACCAATGAAATTGTTCACATCTCTCTCCGTCGTCCTCAGACGAGCTACCATCGGAGTCTCCAATCATTCCGGTTCTCCATACACCCGGCCAGCTCCATAGAGCTTTCAGCTCTCGCATCTTTCTTCAGGATGTCCACGCACGTTCACGTGAAATTGTTCACATGAAATCAAAGGTACTCACAGAATCATTCAGTCGGCCATTTAGCGTGTTATGGACTCACTCTCACCATGGAATATACACAACTAAGTGCAAAGTACGCAGCCCCACAGACGAAGACCATCGAAGAAGGAAACGGCGCGCCGCAATGGAATGGAGATCCATCCATCCATCCATCTTCTTCCGCTTATCCGAGGTCGAGTCGCGGGGGCAGCAGCTTAAGCAGGGAAGCCCAGACTTCCCTCTCCCCAGCCACTTCGTCCAGCTCCTCCCGGGGGATCCCAAGGCGTTCCCAGGCCAGCCGGGAGAGATAGTCTTCCCAGCGTGTCCTGGGTCTTCCCCGTGGCCTCCTACCGGTCGGACGTGCCCGAAACACCTTCCTAGGGAGGCGTTCGGGTGGCATCCTGACCAGATGCCCGAACCACTTCATCTGGCTCCTCTCGATGTGGAGGAGCAGCGGCTTTACTTTGAGCTCCCCCCCGAATGACAGAGCTTCTCACCCTATCTCTAAGGGAGAGCCCCGCCACTCGGCGGAGGAAACTCATTTCAGCCGCTTGTACCCTTGATCTTGTCCTTTCGGTCATGACCCAAAGCTCATGACCATAGGTGAGGATGGGAACGTAGATCGACCGGTAAATCGAGAGCTTTGCCTTCCGGCTCAGCTCCTTCTTCACCACAACGGATCGATACAGCGTCCGCATTACTGAAGACGCCGCACCGATCCGCCTGTCGATCTCACGATCCACTCTTCCCCCACTCGTGAACAAGACTCCGAGGTACTTGAACTCCTCCACTTGGGGCAAGATCTCCTCCCCAACCCGGAGATGGCACTCCACCCTTTTCCGGGAGAGAACCATGGACTCGGACTTGGAGGTGCTGATTCCCATCCCAGTCGCTTCACACTCGGCTGCGAACCGATCCAGTGAGAGCTGAAGATCTTGGCCGGAGGAAGCCATCAGGACCACATCATCTGCAAATAGCAGAGACCTAATCCTGCAGCCACCAAACCAGATCCCCTCAACGCCCTGGCTGCGCCTAGAAATTCTGTCCATAAAGGTTATGAACAGAATCGGTGACAAAGGGCAGCCTTGGCGGAGTCCAACCCTCACTGGAAACGTGTCCGACTTACTGCCGACAATGCGGACCAAGCTCTGACACTGATCATACAGGGAGCGAACTGCCACAATAAGACAGTCCGTTGCCCCATACTCTCTGAGCACTCCCCACAGGACTTCCCGGGGTACACGGTCGAATGCCTTCTCCAAGTCCACAAAGCACATGTAGACTGGTTGGGCAAACTCCCATGCACCCTCAAGGACCCTGCCGAGAGTATAGAGCTGGTCCACAGTTCCACGACCAGGACGGAAACCACACTGTTCCTCCTGAATCCGAGGTTCGACTATCCGATTCCCCTCCTTGGATAATTTTTTTACACGGGTAAGTGCGCCGTCTATTTCTTGAATCTCCGGCTCTTAGCTTTGTATGGACTCATTGATCCTGAATCCGAGGTTCGACTATCCGGCGTAGCCTCCTCTCCAGTACACCTGAATAGACCTTACCGGGAAGGCTGAGGAGTGTGATCCCACGATAGTTGGAACACACCCTCCGGTTCCCCTTCTTAAAGAGAGGAACCACCACCCCGGTCTGCCAATCCAGAGGTACCGCCCCCGATGTCCACGCGATGTTGCAGAGTCTTGTCAACCAAGACAGCCCCACAGATGGAGATGAAGATGGCAAACCCACCTCGGAACAAAAGTGAAAGCAAAAACAGGCAGAGAAAATCCTGGACCAAGCAAAACCCGAGTCCCACCAACAGAACATTTGTCCAAAGAAGCGGAGTGCCCTAATTTTACGGGAGTTTTAAACGTAGATTTTGTGACAACCCCACTGAACTTTTTAGGACTCATTTCATTTTCTATTTTTTTGTGAGAGAATCGCACACAGGCTGGTTCTTGTGCCGTCATCTTCACGTTTTACAATGCGCCACTTGTCTTTTTCTGTATGGTAAACAGCCTGTGCAAGTACAACAAGAATGAGGCAGACTTCAAAGTAATTGCCTTTAATGTTCGTCATAAATCAGAGCTGTGCGCACGCAGATGTTCCGTTTTTTTTTTTTTTTTGTAGGCTATGAGGAACGTTTCAAACCCATGACACCCCCTGATTAAAGCCTCTCATTACAACACAAATAAACACTCCAAATGTATTCATACAGCCGTTCGTTAAAGTGTGTGAGCGCAGAGGTTCTGAAGGACAATTTATACAGAAACACGGAGAGTAGCTCGGAGGAACGTTTGCGTGACGGAGTCGCCGTTCAAATTGCGAACACTAATAAACCATTCATTCAGTCCGCGGATACACGGTGCAAACGCATACCGTCGTCAAGATCATCGCTCGACTGCAACAGGAAGCTACACTATATTGCCAAAAGTATTTGTCCACCCATCCAAATGACGAGAATCAGGTGTCCTAATCACTTGGCCCGGCCACAGGTGTATAAAATCAAGCACTTAGGCATGGAGACTGTTTCTACAAACATCTCATTGTCATTGGATGCCACAGGTGCAACAAATCCAGTCGTGAAATTTCCTTGCTCCTAAATATTCCAAAGTCAACTGTCGGCTTTATTGTAAGAAAATGGAAGAGTTTGGGAACAACAGCAACTCAGCCACCAAGTGGTAGGCCACATAAATTGACAGAGATGGGTCAGCGGATTGCTGAAGCGCATAGTGCAAAGACTTTCTGCACAGTCAGTTGCTACAGAGCTCCAAACGTCATGTGGCCTTCCAATCAGCCCACGTACTAGAGATGCGCGGATAGGCAATTATTTCATCCGCAACCGCATCAGAAAGTCGTCAACCATCCGCAATCCACCCGATCTAATATTTGATCAGAACCGCATCCACCCGCCATCCGCCCACACCCGCCCGTTGTTATATATCTAATATAGACGATGCAAGGCATTAGTGAGGTTATAAAGCTTTTGCCTGTTAAAGAAAGGAGACTGATCCAATGCAGCACAGATATTCGCGTGCCACGCTGTCATGACCCAGCGCAATCATATGGGAGCCGCGCTGAGCGCACCTCAAAGCGCGTCTCGCTGCCGGCGACGGCCGGGTATATGGGCCCGACGCTCCAGCACCATCCATTTTCAGGGCTAGTTGATTCGGCAGGTGGGTTGTTATACACACTCCTTAGCGGGTTCCAACTTCCATGGCCACCGTCCTAGCTGCTGTCTATATCAACCAGGGTGAGCCCCACCCCTTTCGTGAGCACACTGCGCGCGGAGTGACCCCTGTTACGCGCCCCCGGCAACAGGGGTGGCGGGCAGGTAAGCTGCGCGGGCGGAGCGCGCGGAGTGACCCCTGTTACGAGCCCCCGGCCACGGGGGTGGCGGGCAGGTAAGCTGCTTACCTGCTGCGCGTGACGCCGGCCGCGGCGAAGGCGGACGAGGCGGGGTGTCGGTGCGGTGGGCGCGGTGGTGACCCTGGACGTGCGTCGGGCCCTTCTCGCGGATCGCCTCAGCTACGGCTCCCGGTGGGGCCCTCTCGGGGGAAGGGGCCTCGGTCCCGGACCCCGGCGAGGCGTCCCTTCTCCGCTCCGTAAAAGTGTCCATCTCTTCTTCTTTTTTTTCTTCTGTTGTGGCATATGCAGCAGGTGCCTGCTCGTTTTTCGTATGTGGGTAACAACATTTAACTATGTATATATATTTCCGAATTGGTTTAACTTCCACCCGCCTGAATCTATTTAAAATCTAATTTTTTTTTATTTGAACCACCCGACCCGACCCGACCCGCGGATAAAATCTATTTTTTTTTAATTTCATCCGCCCGATCCGCGGATATTCCGCGGACTCCGCGGTTGTGCCCGCAAACCGCGCATCTCTACCACGTACAGTACGCAGAGAGCTTCATGGAATGGGTTTCCATGGCCGAGCAGCTGCATCCATACATTACCAAGTCCAAAGCAAAGTGTGGGATGCAGTGGTGGAAAGTACGTCGCCACTGGACTCTAGAGCAGTGGAGACGCCTTCTCTGGAGTGATGACTCACGCTTTTCCATCACTCCTCACTCTTTTGCCTTCACCTTCATTGTCCTATTCCTTTTTGGTGACTTTATATACCCTCATACTTGCCAACCCTCCCGGATTTTCCGGGAGACTCCCGAAATTCAGCGCCTCTCCCGAAAACCTCCCGGGACAAATTTTCTCCCGAAAAACTCCCGAAATTCAGGCGGAGATGGAGGCCACGCCCCCTCCAGCTCCATGTGGACCTGAGTGACGTGTTGACAACACACAACAACAGCGTCTACCGTAAAGCAGTTCGTCTGCCGTAAACAGCAATGGTGTGACACTTTTAAACAGGACAATACTGCCATCTACTGTACATGCATATGTGACCCACCCATAATGTGTCACATTTTTGTGTTGATTTATTTATTTTATTTTGTGGTTTGAATTCGTTTTTGGAGCTGTCATTACACATTTATCAGTATTCACATTGGTCAGTAGGGGGCAGTAGGCCGTTTCTTCCCAATTGAATGCTATCACCTGCAGACCGGAAGTGTCTTGTCATTCTGATGAGCGCGACCAGTCTGAACAATTGAAACGTCCTGTGTGCTTTTTCCTCCTGTATAACAGGTTAGTTTTGGTGAATCAACTCACTGAATAATATCCATGTGATCTTTATAAGTTTAAGTACACATTCTGATGGTGGAGCCTAACTCTAAAGTGTTTGTGAGTTGTAGTTTGTAAATGAACACTGAAATTCAAGTATTTATTTATATGTATATATATATATATATATATATATATATATATATATATATAGCTAGAATTCACTGAAAGTCAAGTATTTCTTATATATATATATGTATATATATATATATATATATATCTTAACCACGCCCCCCACCCCGCCCCCAACCCCCACCTCCCGAAATCGGAGGTCTCAATGTTGGCAAGTATGTATACTCTGGACCTAGACGTTGATTCCGCGACATACATGGCGGACAATAACTGATACAGTCCGCTTTGCCAGTCCAAAAGCATTCGCCGTTTTCCGTAGTCTTCCCTCGACGGCCAATTAATACAAAGCACACGCTACCTTTTTTATCACATCAATGAGAGCCTGCATTTATGTTGTCTGTCCTTCGACAAATGGACAAAGTTTATCGGTAAGTAGAATCACAGCTGACCCGGAAACATTGGAAAGTTCTCTTGCCGTCTGAGAAGTGTTGTATCCCGAATAGCTGCAATCGCCCGTTTCCTTCACTTAAGGTATTCATGTGTGATTTCCACAAGTGTCTGTACATGTAGAAGAAGGAGAAACACGGACATATTTCATATTCCATATTTCCAGTGGTTAGCTCCGGTTGTTATGAAGCTGGCTGGCGTCACTTTTTCTCCGAACTCAGTTTGTAAAGGATCAATGAGTCCATACAAAGCTAAGAGCCGGAGATTCAAGAAATAGACGGCGCACTTACCCGTGTAAAAAAAATATCCAAGGAGGGGAATCGGATAGTCGAACCTCGGATTCAGGAGGAACAGTGTGGTTTTCGTCCTGGTCGTGGAACTGTGGACCAGCTCTATACTCTGGGCAGGGTCCTTGAGGGTGCATGGGAGTTTGCCCAACCAGTCTACATGTGTTTTGTGGACTTGGAGAAGGCATTCGACCGTGTCCCTCGGGAAGTCCTGTGGGGAGTGCTCAGAGAGTATGGGGTATCGGACTGTCTGATTTTGGCGGTCCGCTCCCTGTATGATCAGTGTCGGAGCTTGGTCCGCATTGCCGGTAGTAAGTCGGACACGTTTCCAGTGAGGGTTGGACTCCGCCAAGGCTGCCCTTTGTCACCCATTCTGTTCATAACTTTTATGGACAGAATTTCTAGGCGCAGTCAAGGCGTTGAGGGGATCTGGTTTGGTGGCTGCAGGATTAGGTCTCTGCTTTTTGCAGATGATGTGGTCCTGATGGTTTCATCTGGCCAGGATCTTCAGCTCTCACTGGATCGGTTCGCAGCTGAGTGTGAAGCGACTGGGATGAGAATCAACACCTCCAAGTCCGAGTCCGTGGTTCTCGCCCGGAAAAGGGTGGAGTGCCATCTCCGGGTTGGGGAGGAGATCTTGCCCCAAGTGGAGGAGTTCAAGTACCTCGGAGTCTTGTTCACGAGTGAGGGAAGAGTGGATGGTGAGATCGACAGGCGGATCGGTGCGGCGTCTTCAGTAATGCGGACGCTGTATCGATCCGTTGTGGTGAAGAAGGAGCTGAGTCGGAAGGCAAAGCTCTCAATTTACCGGTCGATCTACGTTCCCATCCTCACCTATGGTCATGAGCTTTGGGTTATGACCGAAAGGACAAGATCACGGGTACAAGCGGCCGAAATGAGTTTCCTCCGCCGGGTGGCGGGGCTCTCCCTTAGAGATAGGGTGAGAAGCTCTGCCATCCGGGGGGAGCTCAAAGTAAAGCCGCTGCTCCTCCACATGGAGAGGAGCCAGATGAGGTGGTTCGGGCATTTGGTCAGGATGCCACCTGAACGCCTCCCTAGGGAGGTGTTTAGGGCACGTCCGACCGGTAGGAGGCCGCGGGGAAGACCCAGGACACGTTGGGAAGACTATGTCTCCCGGCTGGCCTGGGAACGCCTCGGGGTCCCACAGGAAGAGCTGGACGAAGTGGCTGGGGAGAGGGAAGTCTGGGCTTCCCTGCTTAGGCTGCTGCCCCCGCGACCCGACCTCGGATAAGCGGAATAAGATGGATGGATGGATGGATGGATGGGAATCATAAACGATGGTTTAGTATGGCTGAAACAGGGCTAAATAAATATTTGTTTAAGGGGTTATCTGGCTTAGCAGACATAACCTAATGCTAAACCAACCTAACTGCATGCTAACAAAAGGTGCAATAAAAGGGATGAGGATAGTAGGGGCGGGGGAGGGGCCGGTGCCATGGCTCCACAGTTGAGGAGCTGCAGTCGACTGCTCAGCCCGTGACCCAGATACCGCGCGGCACACTGCATTCCTAATGGTCCATCTTGATCACTGACACTCTCGTTATCCTCAGCTTGCCTGCCGCCGCCTCTCTCCGGCACAGAAAGTCAGGATTCAGCAAACGTACCAACCCAAGTACAGTATGTTCAGCTCTTTTGAACGAGGGTTGGCGACCCGAGGAGGGAACTTGACGACACGCGCATTGTGCTGTCATGACTGTCGGGGAAGCAAGAACCAGGCCACTAAAAAATGCTGGGTGAGGTTTTCACCTCAGATCATTTAAACTAGAGCCGAATGCATCCGTGATCTCACGGGAGATCGGTTCCAAAAGCATTAAAGGGCCTGTCTGATGTTGGCAACATTGGCACCTGCTCATAGTACCCTCCATAAATAATAATAATAATAATGGTGAAAATGATTCAGAACTGGGACGGCGTGGCGCGGTTGGGAAAAGTGGCCATACCAGCAACCTGAGGGTTCCTGGTTCAAGATATTTAGTCACTGGTCAATCCCAAATTCTTTCAGATGACATATATGCAGAGTAAGATGGACCATCAAGACAGAATAGGAATATTATCAAGTTTTACTGAAGCTTTAGGAGACCAGCCCACACCAATGCAGTCATACCGGCATCTCGGTAATAGACAACATAGCAACAGTGGTAATAGACAACATAGCAACAATGGTAATAAACAACATAGCAATAATGGTAATAGACAACATAGCAATAATGGTAATAGACAACATAGCAACAATGTAATAGACAACATAGCAACAATGGTAATAGACAACATAGCAACAATGGTAATAAACAACATAGCAATAATGGCAATAGACAACATAGCAACAATGTAATAGACAACATAGCAATAATGGTAATAGACAACATAGCAACAATGGTAATAGACAACATAGCAATAATGGTAATAGACAACATAGCAATAATGGTAATAGACAACATAGCAATAATGGTAATAGACAACATAGCAACAATGGTAATAGACAACATAGCAACAATGGTAATAAACAACATAGCAATAATGGCAATAGACAACATAGCAACAATGGTAATAGACAACATAGCAATAATGGTAATAGACAACATAGCAACAATGTAATAAACAAGATAGCAACAATGGTAATAGACAACATAGCAACAATGGTAATAGACAACATAGCAATAATGGTAATAGACAACATAGCAATAATGGTAATAGACAACATAGCAATAATGGTAATAGACAACATAGCAATAATGGTAATAGACAACATAGCAATAATGGTAATAGACAACATAGCAATAATGGTAATAGACAACATAGCAATAATGGTAATAGACAACATAGCAACAATGGTAATAGACAACATAACAATAATGGTAATAGACAACATAGCAATAATGGTAATAGACAACATAGCAACAATGGTAATAGACAACATAGCAATAATGGTAATAGACAACATAACAATAATGGTAATAGACAACATAGCAATAATGGTAATAAACAACATAGCAACAATGGTAATAGACAACATAGCAACAATGGTAATAGACAACATAGCAATAATGGTAATAGACAACATAGCAACAATGGTAATAGACAACATAGCAACAATGGTAATAAACAACATAGCAATAATGGTAATAGACAACATAGCAACAATGGTAATAGACAACATATCAACAATGGTAATAGACAACAAAGCAACAATGGTAATAGACAACATAGCAACAATGGTAATAGACAACATAGCAACAATGGTAATAGACAACATAGCAATAATGGTAATAAACAACATAGCAATAATGGTAATAGACAACATAGCAACAATTGTAATAGACAACATAGCAACAATGGTAATAGACAACATAGCAACAATGGTAATAGACAACATAGCAACAATGGTAATAGACAACATAGCAATAATGGTAATAGACAACATAGCAACAATGGTAATAGACAACATAACAATAATGGTAATAGACAACATAGCAACAATGGTAATAGACAACATAGCAATAATGGTAATAGACAACATAACAATAATGGTAATATACAACATAGCAACAATAGTAATAGACAACATAGCAACAATGGTAATAGACAACATAGCAATAATGGTAATAGACAACCTAGCAGTAATGGTAATAGACAACATAGCAATAATGGTAATAGACAACATAGCAACAATGGTAATAGACAACATAGCATCAATGGTAAGGAAACATTGAGCACATGTTAACACTTTGAGCAGCAGCAGGTCAAATTAAAGACCCTCATCTCTATATTTGAAGCAGACCCCATGTTTGTATAATAGATTAAATCCTTTAATAGTTTGGCATTGCTTGTGTTGCAAGTCCAGTTTGTTCTATAATTTTACTCCGCATACAGACACACAACAATGAGTGGTTTGAGCTCTTTGCAATGAGAAATTCCAGAATATTCCAATGATCTCATCAAGAAATAACTCGGTTTCGTACATCAGGTTGGCTTTTTTTTTTCTTCCTGTGTTGTCTTTCCCTCCCTGCAATTTACTCGTATCTAAATGGGCTTGTCAAACGCAAAATACCACTTTTCTACCGTGCTCTGGTAAAAAAACAACAACAATAACAGTCAAGGGCATTTTTTGTGTCTTGTGGACTGACTTTAGAATACACAAACATGCTGAGGGAGGGAAGACGGGGGAAGCACTGATCCGTGGTATACATTCCCCCGCCATCCAGAGGGAGACGGGAGAGGTCTTTCTGTCAATGCTATGATGAATCCCCGGGGCAGATGGGTGGGGGTGTGGTAGTCGGGGAGGGGTATGGATGTGTGTGTATATGGGGGGGAAAAAACCCAACAAGGGTGGGAGTGACAGTAATTGTGAGTAAAGTGAGGATAAAAGACAGAATGAATCTTGGGTAAGTGACTAGACATCCCAAACAGGATTTGACTAAGGACTATTTTGCATTGAAAAAATGTGGAGGCACACCACCAGCAGACATCATTAAAAAAAACGAAACTCAGTTGACAGTAAAAAGTCGCAATTGTTGGATATGACTTTAAAGCATAACCAAGCATGCATTACTATAGCTCTTGTCTCAAAGTAGGTGTACTGTCACCACCTGTCACATCACACCCTGACTTATTTGGACTTTTTTTTGCTGTTTTCCTGCCTGTAGGGATTTACTTCTTGTCTTGCACTCCTATTTTAATGGCTTTTTCTCTCTTTTCGGTATTTTCCTGTAGCAGTTTCATGTCTTCCTTTGAGCGATATTTCCCCGCATCTACTTTGTTTTAGCAGTCAAGAATATTTCAGTTGTTTTTATCCTTCTTTGTGGGGGCATTGTTGATTGTCATGTCATGTTCGGGTGTACAGTACATTGTGGACGCCGTCTTTGCTCCACAGTAAGTCTTTGCTGTCGTCCAGCATTCTGTTTTTGTTTACTTTGCAGCCAGTACATATATATATGTATATATATATATATATATATATATATATATATATATATACTTGCAGTGTGTATATTGTACATATTACATATGGTTATGAAGGTGTCTGTTACTACATTATATATATATATATATATATATATATATATATATATATATATATATATATATATATATATATATATATATATATATATATATATATATATATTTGCAGTGTGTATATTGTACATATTACATATTGTTATGAAGGTGTCTGTTACTACATTATATATATACTTGCAGTGTGTATATTGTACATATTACATATTGTTATGAAGGTGTCTGTTACTACAGTATATATATATATATATATATATATATATATATATATATATATATATATATATATGTATGTGTGGGGAAAAAAATCACAAGACTATTTCATCTCTACAGGCCTGTTTCATGAGGGGGGGTTCCCTCAATCATCAGGAGATTTTAATGGGAGCATTCACATACCGTGGATTATATAGGGCACAGAGTGGGTGGGTACAGGCTGGTATATATATATATATATATATATATATATATATATATATATATATATATATATATATATATATATATATATATATATATATATATATATATATATATATATATATATACTTGCAGTGTGTATGTTGTACATATTACATATTGTTATGAAGGTGTCTGTTACGACATTATTTATATACTTGCAGGTGTATATTGTACATATTACATATTGTTATGAAGGTGTCTGTTACTACGTTATATATATACTTGCAGTGTGTATATTGTACATATTACATATTGTTATGAAGGTGTCTGTTACTACATTATATATATACTTGCAGTGTGTATATTGTACATATTACATATTGTTATGAAGGTGTCTGTTACTACAGTATATATATATATATATATATATATATATATATATATATATATATATATATATATATATATATGTATGTGTGGGGAAAAAAATCACAAGACTATTTCATCTCTACAGGCCTGTTTCATGAGGGGGGGTTCCCTCAATCATCAGGAGATTTTAATGGGAGCATTCACATACCGTGGATTATATAGGGCACAGAGTGGGTGGGTACAGGCTGGTATATATATATATATATATATATATATATATATATATATATATATATATATATATATATATATATATATATATATATATATATATATATATATATATATATATATATATATATATATATATATATATATACTTGCAGTGTGTATGTTGTACATATTACATATTGTTATGAAGGTGTCTGTTACGACATTATTTATATACTTGCAGGTGTATATTGTACATATTACATATTGTTATGAAGGTGTCTGTTACTACGTTATATATATACTTGCAGTGTGTATATTGTACATATTACATATTGTTATGAAGGTGTCTGTTACTAAATTATATATATATATATATATATATATATATATATATATATATATATATATATATATATATATATATATATATATATATATATATATGTATATATATGTGTGCAGTGTGTATATTGTACATATTATATATTGTTATGAAGGTGTCTCTTACTACATTATACATATACTTTCAGTGTGTATATTGTACATATTACATATTGTTATGAAGGTGTCTGTTACTACATTATATATATATATATATATATATACTTGCAGTGTGTATATTGTACATATTACATATTGTTATGAAGGTGTCTGTTACCACGTTTTATATATATACTTGCAGTGTGTATTTTGTACATATTACATATTGTTATGAAGGTGTCTCTTACTACATTATATATATATATACTTGCAGTGTGTATATTGTACATATTACATATTGTTATGAAGGTGATTGTTACTACATTCTATATATATATATATATATATATATATATATATATATATATATATATATATATATATATATATATATATATATATATATACTTGCAGTGTGTATACAAAACGTTGTTGGAGGGTTTTGAAGTTGTTTTTAGAGACTTTGAAGGCATCTTTCAAGTGTTTTTTTATCAGCTTAAAAATCCTAATAAAAACAAAAAGACGTGTGTTCTTGTCTCTCTTAAAGATTGTAAACAAAAGGCAAAATTCCCCTTTAAGACTCGACTGGTGCATCGCTAGAATTAACTCTTTATACAACTAAATGAAACAGCACATATTTTGAGTTAGAGAAAAATGGTATTTGGTGAAAATAAATCCCCAAAGCATGAGTTTCCATGCGGAACATGTCGACACACAGACAGAACTCTCTGACCACAATGCTGCCTTTAATTGGGCGCCTCTGATTTCCATCAGAGGCATAATCCAACATCGATTGATATTACTATTGTAATTCAAAAGCAATTTTCACAGCTTATTCTCCCCCTCGCCTGCACTGTTATCACCCATCCTCTCGCTTACATGTTCAGGTGTGCGCTCACATCAGCGGGTGGGGACTCGGCGGATGGGAAAGGTCATCTCAGCCAAAGACCCCCATTTCATTACATGCTAAGCCCTGCCGGACGGCTGAGCCGACTCGCGATGAGTTCTACGGGATCGAGTGCTTGGAAGCAAACACATCATTGTGTGCATTTGTCAACTCTGTTTTATGTATGCTAAAACAAAAGTAGTTTAAAGGAAATACGTTGGTAAAACGGCCCCTCCTGGATAGTAACTGTACAATAATACTGGCGAGCCAGAGTGGAAAAATGAGGAGAGTCCCTTAAAGATAGGGGTTTCTAAGTTTTGTCATGTCTGTGTTGATCATGTTTTTGTTTGGACGTGTGATGTTTGTTTTTTGGACACTTTTTAGTTCCTGGTTTCACTCTCTTGTTTTGTAGCAACCATTAGTTTTCACCTGTCACGTCACGCACCTGTTTCACGTTTTGAGTCACGCACCTGTTTTCACTAATCATGTCACTATTATTTAAGCTTCGAGTTGCCAGTCTGTCTTCCTGGAAACATCACACTTTATGATCACTCTTCTTCATGCCATGTTCACAGCTCCATGCCAAGTACGTTTTTGTTTTTTGTTCATAGTCTTTTGCCTTTGTGCAAGTCTTTTGTTTTCATTAGCCAAGTTTTTTTTAACCTCCGCCCTTGTGTGCGCCTTTTGTTTGTTCTTTTGTGATAGTGTTTAATAAATCATGTACTCGCATTCCCGTCTCGCCCGAGCCAACTTTCCGTTGCCTTCCGGAAAAACAAAACCCAAGGACCAAGTCTTGACAAGTTTGTACAATTAGGGGGTTTGTAAATCGAGGAAGCAAACACATCATTGTGTGCATTCGTCAACTCTGTTTTATGTATGCTAAAACAAAAGTAGTTTTAAGGAAATACGTTGGTAAAACGGCCCCTCCAGGATAGAAACTGTACAATAATACTGGCGAGCCAGAGTGGAAAAATGAGGCAAGTCCCTTAAAGATAGGGGTTTTCTGATTCGATATTTATATCGGCCCGATATTAGCAAAATAGCAGGTATCAAAACTAGATTATGTTGTAATAAAAGCTAAACAAATGTGAAAAGTAATGGAAAGTAGCACTTAGCACAGTAGATATCAACAGCACCGCTGTGCTGACTGAATGAGCAACATAAGGTGCAACATGGCTGAGGTATGAGGCACACAATCGGTATAAGAAACATTTGTCCACTAAGATAAAGTTTGTGCATAAAAGCTGTTTTTCGGCATTTGGTTCACAAATCGAAAAGTTTGTACACTGAGGAGTTTGTAAATCGAGGAGCGAATGCTCGGAAGAAAATACATCATTGTGTGCATTTATCAACTCTGTTTTATGTTTGCTAAAACAAAAGTAGTTCAAAGGAAATACGTTGGTAAAACGGCCCCTCCTGGATAGTAACTGTACAATAATACTGGCGAGCCAGAGTGGAAAAATGAGGCGAATCCCTTAAAGATCCGATATTTATATCAGATATCGGCCCGATATCAGCAAAATAGCATGTATCAAAACTAGATTATTTTGTAACAAAGGCTAAAAAAAATGTGGAAAGTAATGGAAAGTAGCACTTAGCACAGTAGATATCAACAGCACCGCTGTGCTGACTGAATGAGCACCATAAGGTGCAACATGGCTGAGGTATGAGGCACACAATCGGTAGATGATACGTTTGTCCACGAAAATAAAGTTTTGCATTATTTTGGTTCATAAATCGAAAAGTTTGTACAATGAGGGAGTTTTTAAATCGAGGAGCGAGGGCTTGGAAGCAAACACATCATTGTGTGCATTTATCAACTCTGTTTTATGTATGCTAAAACAAAAGTAGTTAAAAGGAAAGACGTTGGTAAAACGGCCCCTCCTGGATTGTAACTGTACAATTATACTGGCGAGCCAGAGTGGAAAAATGAGGCGAGTCCCTTAAAGATAGGGGTTTTCTGATCCGATATTTATATCGGCCCGATATCAGCAAAATAGCAGGTATCAAAACTAGATTATGTTGTAATAAAGGCTAAACAAATGTGAAAAGTAATGGAAAGTAGCACTTAGCACAGTAGATATCAACAGCACCGCTGTGCTGACTGAATGAGCACCATAAGGTGCAACATGGCTGAGGTATGAGGCACACAATCGGTAGATGAAACATTTGTCCACTAAGATAAAGTTTGTGCATTAAAGCTGCTTTTCGGCATTTGGTTCGTAATTTGGAAAGTTTGTGCTTGGAAGCAAACACATCATTGTGTGCATTTATCAACTCTGTTTTATGTTTGCTAAAACAAAAGTAGTTCAAAGGAAATACGTTGGTAAAACCGCCCCTCCTGGGTAGAAACTGTACAATAATACTGGCGAGCCAGAGTGGAAAAATGAGGCGAGTCCCTTAAAGATCCGAAATTGATATCAGATATCGGCCCGATATCAGCAGAATAGCATGTATCAAAACTAGATTATTTTGTAACAAAGGCTAAAAAAAATGTGGAAAGTAATTGAAAGTAGCACTTAGCACAGTAGATATCAACAGCACCGCTGTGCTGACTGAATGAGCACCATAAGGTGCAACATGGCTGAGGTGTGAGGCACACAATCGGTAGATGAAACATTTGTCCACTGAAATAAAGTCTGTGCATAAAAGCTTCTTTTTTTTCGGTATTTGGTTTATAAATCAAAAAGTTTGTACAATGAGGGGTTTGTAAATCGAGGAAGCAAACACATCATTGTGTGCATTTATCAACTCTGTTTTATGAATGCTAAAACAAAAGTAGTTAAAAGGAAAGACGTTGGTAAAACGGCCCCACCTGGATAGAAACTGTACAATAATACTGGCGAGCCAGAGTGGAAAAATGAGGCGAATCCCTTAAAGATCCGATATTGATATCTAGATATCGGCTGGATATCAGCAAAATAGCATGTATCAAAACTAGAATATGCTGTAATGAATGCTAAAACATGGGAAAAGTAAAGTTTGTGGATTAAAGCTGTTTCTCGGCATTTGGTTCGTAAATTGAGGAGCAAGTGCTTGGAAGCAAACACATCATTGTGTGCATTTATCAACTCTGTTTTATGAATGCTAAAACAAAAGTAGTTTAAAGGAAAGACGTTGGTAAAACGGTTCTCCTGGATAGTAACTACAGTAATACTTGTGAGCCAGAGTGGAAAAATGGGGCGAGTCCCTTAAAGATAGGGGTTTCTAAGTTTTGTCATGTCTGTGTTGATCATGTTTTTGTTTGGCCATGTGATGTTTGTTTTTTGGACGCTTTTTAGTTCCTGGTTTCACTCTCTTGTTTTGTCGCCATAGCAACCATTAGTTTTCACCTGTCACGTCACGCACCTGTTTCACGTTTTGAGTCCCGCACCTGTTTTCACTAATCATGTCACTATTATTTAAGCTTCGAGTTGCCAGTCTGTCTTTCTGGCAACATCACACTTTTTGATCACTCTTCTTCATGCCATGTTCACAGCTCCATGCCAAGTAAGTTTTTGTTTTTTGTTCATAGTCTTTTGCCTTTGTGCAAGTCTTTTTTTTTCATTAGCCAAGTTTTTTTTTTTACCTCCGCCCTTGTGTGCGCCTTTTGTTTGTTCTTTTTTGATAGTGTTTAATAAATCATGTACTCGCATTCCCGTCTCGCCCGAGCCAACTTTCCGTTGCCTTCCGGAAAAACAAAACCCAAGGACCAAGTCTTGACAAGTTTGTACAATTAGGGGGTTTGTAAATCGAGGAAGCAAACACATCATTGTGTTTATTTGTCGACTCTGTTTTATGTATGCTAAAGCAAAAGTAATTTAAAGGAAATACGTTGGTAAGACTCTGCAGCATCGCGTGGACATCGGGGGCGGTACCTCTGGATTGGCAGACCGGGGTGGTGGTTCCTCTCTTTAAGAAGGAGTACCGGAGGGTGTGTTCTAAATATCGTGGGATCACACTCCTCTGCCTTCCCGGCAAGGTCTATTCAGGTGTACTGGAGAGGAGGCTACGCCGGATAGTCGAACCTCAGATTCAGGAGGAACAGTGTGGTTTTCGTCCTGGTCGTGGAACTGTGGACCAGCTCTACACTCTGGGCAGGGTCCTTGAGGGTGCATGGGAGTTTGCCCAACCAGTCTACATGTGTTTTGTGGACTTGGAGAAGGCATTGGACCGTGTCCCTCGGGAAGTCCTGTGGGGAGTGCTCAGAGAGTATGGGGTATCGGACTGTCTGATTGTGGCAGTCCGCTCCCTGTATGCTCAGTGCCAGAGCTTGGTCCGCATTGCCGGCAGTAAGTCGGACACGTTTCCAGTGAGGGTTGGACTCCGCCAAGGCTGCCCTTTGTCACCCATTCTGTTCATAACTTTTATGGACAGAATTTCTAGGCGCAGTCAAGGCGTTGAGGGGATCTGGTTTGGTGGCTGCAGGATTAGGTCTCTGCTTTTTGCAGATGATGTGGTCCTGATGGCTTCATCTGGCCAGGATCTTCAGCTCTCACTGGATCGGTTCGCAGCCGAGTGTGAAGCGACTGGGATGAGAATCAGCACCTCCAAGTCCGAGTCCATGGTTCTCGCCCGGAAAAGGGTGGAGTGCCATCTCCGGGTTGGGGAGGAGATCTTGCCCCAAGTGGAGGAGTTCAAGTACCTCGGAGTCTTGTTCACGAGTGAGGGAAGAGTGGATGGTGAGATCGACAGGCGGATCGGTGCGGCGTCTTCAGTAATGCGGACGCTGTATCGATCCGTTGTGGTAAAGAAGGAGCTGAGCCGTAAGGCAAAGCTCTCAATTTACCGGTCGATCTACGTTCCCATCCTCACCTATGGTCATGAGCTTTGGGTTATGACCGAAAGGACAAGATCACGGGTCGAAATGAGTTTCCTCCGCCGGGTGGCGGGGCGCTCCCTTAGAGATAGGGTGAGAAGCTCTGCCATCCGGGGGGAGCTCAAAGTAAAGCCGCTGCTCCTCCACATCGAGAGGAGCCAGATGAGGTGGTTCGGGCATCTGGTCAGGATGCCACCAGAACGCCTCCCTGGGGAGGTGTTTAGGGCACGTCCGACCGGTAGGAGGCCGCGGGGAAGACCCATGACACGTTGGGAAGACTATGTCTCCCGGCTGGCCTGGTAACGCCTCGGGGTCCCACAGGAAGAGCTGGACGAAGTGGCTAGGGAGAGGGAAGTCAGCTGCCCCCGCGACCCGACCTCGGATAAGCGGAAGAAGATGGATGGATGGATGGACGTTGGTAAAACGGTTCTCCTGGATAGTAACTGTACAATAAAACTGGCGAGCCGGAGTGGAAAAATGGGGCGAGTCCCTTAAAGATAGGGGTTTCTAAGTTTGTACAATGAGGGGTTTGTAAATCGAGGAAGCAAACACATCTTTGTGTGCATTTGTCAACTCTGTTTTATGAATGCTAAAACAAAAGTAGTTTAAAGGAAATACGTTGGTAAAACGGCCCCTCCTGGATAGTAATTGTATCCAGGAGGGGATACAGTTACTAGGGGCGAGTCTCTTTAAGATAGGGGTTTCTAAGTCAGCCTGTTTTTTTTAAACCAGGCTGAATTTTATCGTGCTGTTTGGTGGAAGGAGCCGGAACAAAAGTGGATTCATCAAATCCAATCTCCACTGCGTGCCATCCCACGGGAGTTTAGCGGCGAGGCAGGGTGGACCGCCATCACTTCATCCCAGCTCCTTCATACCGGACCGTACCACGTCTCCGGATCCCATTTCAGAGCGACAAGATCTGGGATTCAATTTAGTCCGCCTTTTTGCAGCAGCGCCTCCCCGCGACACACAGAGGATCGTTCCAAACCTAATCACCGACTCAGGCTCGTCGCTGCCTCGTCTTGTTTGCATCAAACGGGCAAAAGCATTTGAAGAGCAAACCCCCCACACCCACACCCACACCCACACCCGCACCCTCTCGCTCCGTGGTTGGAACACTCGTCTCGCCTCCTTTTGTGGTGACTCGAGTCAAACGGAGTCCCGCCTTCTTCGTGCCCTCCCTTTGGTGTCCGCTTACTTCTGAACGCGGAGAACTGAAAGTGACAGCCGAGCTGTCCTATCCTGCCATACCACCGTGTTTGGTTTCTAACCCAGGTGGAGTCCTCCCTGAATAATAATATCACTTTGCATTCACGTATTCATGACAGAAACAAATAATCAAATATTAAAATGCACTTTTTGGCGGATTTTGCCTATCCATCACAATAATGGACAATGGATGTTATTTATTTTACCAGTACCAAAATGTATTTAGATACTTTTCTAAATAAAGGGGACCACAAAATTTTTTTATTATTGTCTTTATTGTAACAAAAAATGTTAGTGTACATGAAACATATGTTTATTATTGTCATTTAGTCCTTAAATAAAATAGTCAACTTGTCTTTTAGTAGTAAGTAAACAAACAAAGACTCCTAATTAGTCTATGCAGTAACATATTGTGTCATTTATACACCTAATAGCTAGAACTAGTATGCATGTATCTAAAAAAAGGCTTTTTTTTTAAAAAAGAAGGGTTTTTCAGCCTTTTTTAAAAGCATCCACAGTCTGTGGTGCCCTCAAGTGGTCAGGGAGAGCGTTCCACAGACTGGGAGCGGCATTGTAGTAGTAAGTAAACAAACAAAGACTCCTAATTAGTCTATGCAGTAACATATTGTGTCATTTATACACCTATTATTTTGTACACATTATGAGGGACAAACTGTAAAAAACTGATTATTAATCTACTTCATTTACTGTTAATATCTGCTTATTTTCTGTTTTAACATGTTCTATCTACACTTCTGTTAAAATGTAATAATCACTTATTCTTCTCTTCTTTGATACTTTGCATTAGTTTTGGATGATACCACACATTTAGGTATGGATGTGATACCAAGTAGTTACAGGATCATACATTGGTCATATTCAAAAGTCCTCATGTGTCCAGGGACGTATTTACTGACTTTATAAAATAATAATATAAATTTAAAAGAAAAGAAAGAAGACGTATTCATAGTAGTATCGACTAGATACGCTCTTGTACTTGGTATCATTACAGTTGTTGTTTACATTGAGGAGCACTAGCTACCGGTACCAAAAATCGATTCCTTTCGATACCTTTCGGCATTTTTCTAAACAAAGGGGACCACACAAAAATGTCATCATTGGGTTTACTTTAACAAAAAAAATGTTAGTGTACATGAAACATATGTTTATTATTGTCATTTAGTCCTTAAATAAAATAGTCAACTTGTCTTTTAGTAGTAAGTAAACAAACAAAGACTCCTAATTAGTCTATGCAGTAACATATTGTGTCATTTATACACCTTATAGCTAGAACTAGTATGCATATATCTAAAAAAAAGGCTTTTTTTTTTTAAAATAAGGGTTTTTAAGCCTTTTTTAAAAGCATCCACAGTCTGTGGTGCCCTCAGGTGGTCAGGGAGAGCGTTCCACAGACTGGGAGCGGCATTGTAGTAGTAAGTAAACAAACAAAGACTCCTAATTAGTCTATGCAGTAACATATTGTGTCATTTATACACCTATTATTTTGTACACATTATGAGGGACAAACTGTAAAAAATTGATTATTAATCTACTTGTTCATTTAGTGTTAATATCTGCTTATTTTCTGTTTGAACATGTTCTATCTACACTTCTGTTAAAATGTAATAATCACTTATTCTTCTCTTCTTTGATACTTGACATTAGTTTTGGATGATACCACACATTTAGGTATGGATCCGATATCAAGTAGTTACAGGATCATACATTGGTCATATTCAAAGTCCGCATGTGTCCAGGTACGTATTTACTGACTTTATAAAAGAATAATATGAATTTAAAAGAAAAGAAAGAAGACGTATTCATAGTAGTATCGACTAGATACGCTCTTGTACTTGGTATCATTACAGTTGTTGTTTACATTGAGGAGCACTAGCTACCGGTACCAAAAATCGATTCCTTTCGATACCTTTCGGCATTTTTCTAAAGAAAGGGGACCACACAAAAATGTCATCATTGGGTTTACTTTAACAAAAAAAATGTTAGTGTACATGAAACATATGTTTATTATTGTCATTTAGTCCTTAAATAAAATAGACAACTTGTCTTTTAGTAGTAAGTAAACAAAGAAAGACTCCTAATTAGTCTATGCAGTAACATATTGTGTCATTTATACACCTAATAGCTAGAACTAGTATGCATGTATCTAAAAAAAGGTTGTTGTTTTTTTAAAAGAAGGGTTTTTAAGCCTTTTTTAAAAGCATCCACAGTCTGCGGTGCCCTCAGGTGGTCAGGGAGAGCGTTCCACAGACTGGGAGCGGCAGAGCAGAAAGCCCGGTCTCCCATTGTAGTAGTAAGTAAACAAACAAAGACTCCTAATTAGTCCATGCAGTAACATATTGTGTCATTTATACACCTATTATTTTGTACACTTTATGAGGGACAAACTGTAAAAAAAATGATTATTAATCTACTTGTTCATTTACTGTTAATATCTGCTTATTTTCCGTTTTAACATGTTCTATCTACACTTCTGTTAAAATGTAATAATCACTTATTCTTCTCTTCTTTGATACTTGACATTAGTTTTGGATGATACCACACATTTAGGTATCGATTCGATACCAAGTAGTTACATTGATCATATTCAAAGTCCTCATGTGTCCAGGGACGTATTTACTGACTTTATGAACATAACATGAATTTAAAATAAAAAAATCTATTCATAGTAGTATCGACTAGAAACGCTCTTGTACTTGGTATCATTACAGTTGTTGTTTACATTAACGGTGAGCTATTATATCCTCCTACGGTGCGTAGTGAAGCATGTTTAGCTACTTCTTTCTTGCTACTTGTAAGAAACGTACTTTATTTGTCGCCATGGAGGCCAGGATTAGTGATTTGGAAGTAGCTAAAACACTGTGGATGGACGTTAGCCGCTAGCTCGCTCGCCATGTCTTAAAGCACCTTTTCCTGAGGGTGTTTCAGTGTTATAACTTCACCTTTATCTTTACTTTTTACACCAAAATGCGTCCATTCTACCGCTTCTGTCTACACACCGTGTCTGCTTGTAAGTACTCTGTGAGTGTGCGCTGCCGAACATGCTCCTCTGCTCGCAAAACCAGCAATGTGTGTTTACATGTCATTATCTACTCTCTTTTTTCCACGCTACACCAGCTGCTAGTTCATGTCCGTGCCTGCTTCATTTTGGCTTTTTTTTTTAAACACATTATGATGAGTGAGGCGGCACAAAAGTGTTTTTTTATACACATTATGATGAGTGAGGCGGGACAAAATAGGAACAATTATCATTTTGGCCTGGATTACGTGGAGCAGATGTCACGGCCCTCGCGTGGAGGTGTCTAATTGCCGGTTCCCGAACCGTGACACCGTCGGCATATGCCGAGGCGCGCCGGGGATGGCGGCGACAAACCGGGGGGGGGGGGGGGGGGGGGGGGTATTTTTATCCGGCGTGCGCGTGTTAAAACTCCGTGTGGTAATGATCAAACTGGCTTGGCGGACATCTGCGAACACACCCACGCCAGCAGAAGGACTGGAAGACGCCGCACGCAAAAAGGCGGTCCCGGTAGCGTGGCATCTGTATGCTCGCCATCCCAGTGTGTGAGGATAATAAACGCCGGAAGACAGAAGGACTCCCCCCGCCCCCGCCCCGCCACATACCCTTCTCCGCAGCATCTTTAGGCGTGAGGGGGGGAGTCATGTGAGGGGAGGGGCAAGTAGACGAGGTCCCCCAGGGGGGCGAGGGAGGTACGGGAAGACGGGAATGGGCGGCTGTCACACCGGAGCTCCGATGTCGGTTGATGGCTCCACGTCACACACGGTGCTTTTTGGGTGAGGGCGGGGTGTGCATGGGCCCCGGGATGCCGAGTCCCATTAAGGCCTCTGCTCATCTACACACGATGAAACATGCCTCACACACACACACACACACAAAAAAAAAATTTTATAAAAAATTTAAAAAAAAGACATCACAATGGATGTTACGGAGACCCTAAAGGGACATGGGGGGAATTTTTATTTTTTTAATTTTTTTAGACATGTATCTCGTTTTTTTTATAAAGTTGTAAAAAAACTTAAAAATAAATTTATAATTTATTTTTTTTTTTTTAGACATGTATTTCGTTTTTTTTATAAAGTTGTAAAAAAACTTAAAAATAAATTTATAATTTTTTTTTTTTTTAGACATGTATCTTGTTTTTTTTTTTATAAAGTTGTAAAAAAACTTCAAAATAAATGTTTTTTTTTTTTTAGACATGTATTTCGGTTTTTTTATAAAGTTGTAAAAAAAGTAAAAAATACATTTATAATTTTTTTTTTTTAGACATGTATTTCGTTTTTTTTATAAAGTTGTAAAAAAAATAAAAAATACATTTATAATTTTTTTTTTTTTAGACATGTATCTCGTTTTTTTTATAAAGTTGTAAAAAAACTTAAAAATAAATTTATAATTTTTTTTTTTTTTTAGACATGTATCTCGTTTTTTTATAAAGTTGTAAAAAAACTTAAAAATACATTTATAATTTTTTTTTTAGACATGTATCTCGTTTTTTTTATAAAGTTGTAAAAAAACTTAAAAATACATTTATAATTTTTTTTTTTTTTTAGACAAGTATCTCATTTTTTTTATAAAGTTGTAAAAAAAATTTAAAATACATTTATAATTTTTATTTATTTATTTTTTTTTTTAGTCATGTATCTCGTGCGCACAAGATACATGTCTAAAAATTTTTTTTTAAATATAAATTATAATTTTTGTAATTTTTTTTATAACTTTAGAAAAAGTTTCTCGTGTGCACGAGATACATGTCTAAAAAAAAAAAAAAAAAAAAAAAAAAAAATCATTTATAAAAAAAAGTGTCAATGTCCCCAAACTTTTTGACTCGGGGGCCGCATTGGATTAAAAAAATTTGGCCAGGCTGTATGTATATATATATATATATATATACATATATATATATATATATATATATATATATATATATATATATATATATATATATATATATATATATTTATATATATGACACTTATATATATATATATATATATATATTTATTTATAAAAAATAAATAAAAAAATAAAAAAATGGATGTTACGGAGCCCCGAAAGGGACATGGGGGAAATTTTTTATTTTTTTAGACATGTATCTCGTTTTTTCTATAAAGTTGTAAAAAAACTTAAAAATAAATTTATATACATATATATATTTTTTTTAGACATGTATCTCATTTTTTCTATAAAGTTGTAAAAAAAACTTCAAAATAAATGTATAATTTTTTATTTTTTTTTAGACATGTATTTGTTTTTTTTTATAAAGTTGTAAAAAAAATTAAAAATACATTTATAATTTTTTTTTTTAGACATGTCTAAAAAAATTTAAAAAATATATATATATTTTTTTTTTTTTTTATAACTTTAGAAAAAGTTTCTCGTGCGCACGAGATGTATATATATTTTTTTATTTTTTATTTAAAAAAATATATATATATTTTATATATATATATATATACACATATACATTGTCTTTATTATCATTACTATCCTTATTATTATTATTTATTATTTACTGACTTTATAAACATAATATGATTTTTTTTTTAAAACACGAAAAAAAGATTTTGTGATGCTAAAAAATATGGATGTAATCATAGTAGTATCGACTAGATACACTCTTGTACTTGGTATCATTACAGTGGATGTCAGGTGTAGATCCACCCATTTGTTTACATTGTGACGCTGGTGAGCTATTGTGTGTAGTGAAGCATGTTTAGCTATTCCTCTTCCTGCAGTGATAATAATACTTGTAAGAAACTTACTTCATCTGTCGCCATGGAGACCAGGATTAGTGATTTGTGGGGGAAAAAAAAAAAAATGCAGTAAACTGGGAAAAAAAAAGCTAAATTGCAAGAGAAGCTTCAATCCCGCCTGCAGGCGGACAGTTCCATGATGGCGTGACGGCGCCCCAGTTCAATCCGGTGCACACGCTCCCCCCGCCTCCTTCCAGCCCCCCCACCCCCCCGCTCGGGTCGTTCAGTATTGCAGCCTCCACCCCGCTCATCCCCGCTACGCCACTTTATTGCAGCGGTGCGTACATTTGCACGCCTTCTTGTCCAAAACAATTTGCCCTGACTGGAGACGTAACATGGCAGGGTTGCCAGACACAAACACACACACATACCAACATCAACAAATGCACAATTGTGTCTTGTGAAATACAAAAGAAGGAACTGTACTATCAAATAAAGAAGAATATTCTGCACACTTTATATTTTTAATGTGCTTTCGGTTTCAAATAATACTGTTTTGGTCTTGGATAAATGCACCAAGAAGGGTCTAAGGCGAGACTCAGCAACCTCTATAATATTTATAACAATTAAAAAAAAAAAAATATATATATATTTTAGTTTGAATATGTTTTGTGTAGGAGGACAAACACGACACAAAACTTCCTAATTGTTAGAAATCCCACTGTTTATATTAAACATGCTTCACTGATGAGAGGATTTGGCCAGCGCCGTTTTGTCCTACTCATTTCGGCGGTGCGTGAACTCACCATAGTTTGTTTACATGTACAACTTTCCCCGACGCTGCCACAGAAAGACGTGTTTCATGCCACGCCTTCTTTGTCTCATTTTGTCCACCCAACGTTTCATACTGTGTGCGAATGCACAAAGGTGAGCTTTGTTGATGTTATCATTATAACACTTATATAAGACTTTTAAAGTCATTTTGATAGTAGGCTAATATAGACACTTACATCATATGTTGTCTTCATTACAACACTTATATAAGACTTTTAAAGTCATTTTGATAGTAGGCTAATATAGACACTTACGTCATGTGTTGTCTTCATTATAACACTTATATAAGATTTTTAAAGTCATTTTGATAGTAGGCTAATATAGACACTTACGTCATGTGTTGTCTTTATTGTAACACTTATATAAGACTTTCAAAGTAATTTTGATAGTAGGCTAATATAGCTAATATAGACACTTACATCATGTGTTGCCTTCATTATAACACTTATATAAGACTTTTAAAGCCATTTTGATAGTAGGCTAACATAACTAATATAGACACTTACATCATGTGTTGTCTTCATTATAACACTTATATAAGACTTTTAAAGTCATTTTGATAGTAGGCTAATATAGACACTTACGTCATGTGTTGTCTTCATTGTAACACTTATATAAGACTTTTAAAGTCATTTTGATAGTAGGCTAAAATAGACACTTACATCATATGTTGTCTTCATTATAACACTTATGTACAACTTTGAAAGTCATTTTGATAGTAGGCTAATATAGACACTTACATCATGTGTTGTCTTCATTATAACACTTATATAAGACTTTTAAAGTCATTTTGATAGTAGGCTAATATAGACACTTACGTCATGTGTTGTCTTCATTATAACACTTATATAAGACTTTTAAAGTCATTTTGATAGTAGGCCAATATAGCTAATATAGACACTTACATCATATATATATATATATATATATATATATATATATATATATACATATATATATATATATATATATATATATAAATATTGACTGTGATGTTCATGCACTCCCAATCAGGACGTCCATGAAGCGGCTGTTCATGCACGCTCATCAGGCCGTTCATGCAAATGATCAGCATCGTGCACGACTCCCGGGACGCTCCTCGGAGGGAGAAGACGACGAGACTTGCATGCGAGAGGAAAGGCGGGGATAAAAAAAAGTGAGGGAGACAAAACCACAGAGACAAGCGTTACAAAGGATTAACCTCGGCAGGATCTCCGTTTGAAGTGGAGACACCGGCATGCAGAAAGCTGCTCGTGTGCAGGATCTGTCAGCCCGAGACTTGACTGACAAGACAATCTGAAATTACCGTCCCAAAAAATCATCCCCATCAAAGATTATTTGCTCTTTTTACCTCTGGCATTTCTTATGATTCCATTTTCTTTCTTCGCACAAACGTCACCACTCAGTCCATTGGGATGCTTTTATAGCGTTTGTCTTTACCTTTTAAAAACAAGAAGTTGGGGATAGAAAAGTGCCGTGGAAAGTTTTTTTTCAAGCAGAGTTGGAGAGATTTGTTCAAAGAGGTGTGGGTTGAAAAGGTTCTCTGCAGAGGATGGAGTTACCAGTGCCGACTGGTAAGTGGCCGAGGCACTCAGACATAACGAGGTGTGCTTGATGAGGCCTAAAAACATGATTAAATATCATTCTAACGCACTTTCAAATCTGACACTATATTGCCAAAAGTATTTGCCCACCTGCCTGACTCACATATGAACTTGCAGTGCCATCCCATTCCTAACCCATAGGGTTCAATATGACACCTTTTGCAGCTATTACAGCTTCAACTCTTCTGGAAAGGCTGTCCACAAGGTCGCAGAGTGTGTTTATAGGAATTTCCGACCATTCTTCCAAAAGTCAAGAAGGCCCAGCTCTCAGTCTCCGTTCCAATTCATCCCAAAGGTGTTCAGGTCAGGACTCTGTGCAGGCCAGTCAAGTTCATCCACCAGAGTCTGTCATCCATGTCTTTATGGACCTTGCTTTGTGCACTGGTGCACGGTCATGTTATTTGACTGTACATGTGCAGTTATTTGACTGTACATGTGCAGTTATTTGACTGTATATGTGCAGTTATTTGACTGTATATGTGCAGTTATTTGACTGTATATGTGCAGTTATTTGACTGTATATGTGCGGTTATTTGACTGTATATGTGCAGTTATTTGACTGTATATGTGCAGGTATTTGACTGTACATGTACAGTTATTTGACTGTACATGTGCAGTTACTTATGTTTATCATATTTTACACACCTCAGCTGAATAAGCTGACAGCTGGAGGTGTGCTATCACATGTCTAAATGCAGTACTTTTACCTTGAAAATAATTTTTTACCTTGAAAATAATTTTTTTACCTTGAAAATAATTTTTTACTTTGAAAATATACTTTTACCTTGAAAATAATTTTTTACTTTGAAAATAATTTTATACCTTGAAAATCATTTTTTACTTTGAAAAAAAATGTTTGCCTTGAAAATCAACTTTTACCTTGAAAATCATTTTTTGGCTTAAAAATAATTTTTTACCTTGAAAATAATTTTTTGTCTTGAAAATCATTTTTTACCTTGAAAATCAACTTTTACGTTGAAAATCATTTTTTACTTTGAAAAAAAATGTTCACCTTGAAAATAATTTTTTACTTTGAAAATCTTTTTTTGCCTTGAAAATCAACTTTTGCTTTGAAAATAATTTTTTACCTTGAAAATCATTTGTTTGCCTTGAAAATCAACTTTTATCTTGAAAAGAATTTTTCATCTTGAAAATAATTTTTCACCTTGAAAATCATTTTTTACCTTGAAAATCATTTTTAACCTTGAAAATCATTTTTTACTTTGAAAATCATTTTTTAACTTGAAAATCATTTTTTACCTTAAAAATCATTTTTTGCCTTGAAAATCAACTTTTACCTTGAAAATCATTTTTTACCTTGAAAATCATTTTTTACCTTGAAAATCAACTTTTACGTTGAAAATCATTTTTTACCTAGAAAAAAAAAAATTCACCTAGAAAATCATTTTTTACATTGAAAATCATTTTTTGCCTTGAAAATCAACTTTTACTTTGAAAATAATGTTTTGCCTTAAAAATAATTTTTACCTTAAAAATCATTTTTTACCTTGAAAATCATTTTTTACCTTGAAAATCATTTTTTGCCTTGAAAATAAACTTTCACCTTGAAAATATTTTTTACCTTGAAAATCAACTTTTATCTTGAAAATAATTTTTCACCTTGAAAATCATTTTTTGCCTGAAAATCATTTTTTACCTTAAAAATCATTTTTTACCTTGAAAATCATTTTTAACCTTGAAAATCATTTTTTACTTTGAAAATAATTTTTTAACTTGAAAATCATTTTTTACCTTGAAAATCATTTTTTACTTTGAAAATCATTTTTTACCTTGAAAATCATTTTTTGCCTTGAAAATCATTTGTTACCTTGAAAATCAACTTTTGCCTTGAAAATCATTTTTTACCTAGAAAAAAAAATTTCACCTAGAAAATCATTTTTTACTTTGAAAATCATTTTTTACTTTGAAAATCATCTTTTACTTTGAAAATCATTTTTTGCCTTGAAAATCAACTTTTACTTTGAAAATAATGTTTTGCCTTAAAAATTATTTTTTACCTTAAAAATCATTTTTTACTTTGAAAATCATTTTTTACCTTGAAAATAATTTTTTACTTTGAAAATCATTTTTTACCTTGAAAATCATTTTTTTACTTTGAAAATCATTTTTTGCCTTGAAAATCAACTTTTACCTTGAAAATAATTTTTTGCCTTGAAAATCATTTTTTACCTTGAAAATCATTTTTGCCTTGAAAATCAACTTTTACGTTGAAAATAAAAATTTTTACCTTGAAAAAAAATGTTCACCTTGAAAATCATTTTTTACCTTGAAAATCATTTTTTGCCTTGAAAATCAACTTTTACTTTGAAAATAATGTTTTGCCTTAAAAATATTATTTTACCTTAAAAATAATTTTTTACCATGAAAATCATTTTTTACCTTGAAAATAATTTCTTGCCTTGAAAATCATTTTTTACCTTGAGAATCATTTTTGCCTTGAAAATCAACTTTTACGTTGAAAATCATTTTTTACCTAGAAAAAAAAAAATTCACCTAGAAAATCATTTTTTACATTGAAAATCATTTTTTGCCTTGAAAATCAACTTTTACTTTGAAAATAATGTTTTGCCTTAAAAATAATTTTTACCTTAAAAATCATTTTTTACCTTGAAAATCATTTTTTACCTTGAAAATCATTTTTTGCCTTGAAAATAAACTTTCACCTTGAAAATATTTTTTACCTTGAAAATCAACTTTTATCTTGAAAATCATTTTTCACCTTGAAAATCATTTTTTGCCTGAAAATCATTTTTTACCTTGAAAATCATTTTTTACCTTGAAAATCATTTTGAACCTTGAAAATCATTTTTTACTTTGAAAATAATTTTTTAACTTGAAAATCATTTTTTACCTTGAAAATCATTTTTTACCTTGAAAATCATTTTTTGCCTTGAAAATCATTTGTTACCTTGAAAATCAACTTTTGCCTTGAAAATCATTTTTTACCTAGAAAAAAAAATTTCACCTAGAAAATCATTTTTTACTTTGAAAATCATTTTTTACTTTGAAAATCATCTTTTACTTTGAAAATCATTTTTTGCCTTGAAAATCAACTTTTACTTTGAAAATAATGTTTTGCCTTAAAAATTATTTTTTACCTTAAAAATCATTTTTTACTTTGAAAATCATTTTTTACCTTGAAAATCATTTTTTACTTTGAAAATCATTTTTTACCTTGAAAATACCTTTTTACCTTGAAAATATTTTTTTGCCTTGAAAATAAACTTTCACCTTGAAAATATTTTTTTACCTTGAAAATCATTTTTTACCTTGAAAATCATTTTTGCCTTGAAAATCAACTTTTACGTTGAAAATCATTTTTTACCTTGAAAAAAAATGTTCACCTTGAAAATAATTTTTTACTTTGAAAATCATTTTTTGCCTTAAAAATAATTTACCTTAAAAATATTTTTTTTACTTGAAAATCATTTTTTAAATTGAAAATAATTTTTTACTTTGAAAATCATTTTTTACCTTGAAAATCATTTTTTTCCTTGAATATAATTTCTTACCTTGAAAATCATTTTTTTCCTTGAAAATCATTTTCCCCCCTTGAAAATCAACTTTTACTGTCCGTGTCCAGACTCGGCCTGCTGACTGCCAAGGCCGAACACCGCCGTGACGCAGACAAAGCAGAGACAAGGCGATATCACCAGCGTCAACACATTTGCATTTTTGTATAATCATATATTGTGTCTAACTGGAGTTGTCCAGATTACCCCCTTCCCTCAGCGACAGCTTCAGTGATGGAACCAGGGACCTTCCAAATAAATAGAGGAAGCACTTTTAGAACGTAGTTTGGATCTGTAACTAGAATACAGCCCAAAACACGTCTCTCCTCATTGAGCCAAATTGAACTCTGTCTCTGCATGATTCCTTGCTTCTTGTCTGTTTAATAGATGTCATCAGTTTGAACCTGACAATTCGTAGTAGGCAAAATGAATGTCCATTACGTTTATTAAATATAAAATGTATTAAACGCTAACAACCAATGCAGTCTATGTTTTTTTCACGCACCAACACACATGCCGGAGCGTGTTTTGACAAAAAGGGGGCGTGCACTTGGTGATTCATGAATAAAACATGGCAGCCTTATTAAAAATAATCAGTCTGAATGGTGCCAGAGGCCCTCTTCACCTCCTCCTTGCACCCCACAGGGGGTCAAGGAGAAGAAAAGCCAGCAGAGTGGGAGCTCTTCTTACCTGAACATCTCGCCCAGGCCCTTCAGCATGCCTTTCTTTGCTCTGTTCTTCTCCTTTTCTTTGTCCCGCTCAGGCTTCTTCTTCTTCTCCGTCTTGTCGCCGTCTTTCAGCCGCTCTTCTTTGCCGTTGAGCCCGGGGCCCGGGGCCGGGTCCCCGCTGGCGGACGCCGAATCGTGGCCGGATCGCGAGCTCCCGTCCGTGTCCTCGTCCACTTGAGTGATGTCATCAAGAAAAGGCAGAAACATGAAGAAAAAAAAGGTCATTTTTTTTAACTACTTTTGTTTTTGCACATCCTCCACAATACTTAAGTGACACAAAGACATCCCCTTTTAGGTGCCTTCTGAAGAGTAAAAAACTGCTAGTATGAGGTGGATAACAATGCAGGGTTCTGACGTTGATTTGACCATTTAAATTTGGTCATGTCTCGACCAAAATTCTACAACACAAATACAACGTCAAAACAACACGCTTTTTGACGTTTAATCAATGTCAGGTTGTGACGTTGATTTGACCATTGAAATTTGGTCATTTCCCAACCAAAATTCTACAGCACAAATACGTTAAAACAACATTGGGGAAGGGGGCGGGGGGGTGGTCTGCGGGCCTGCCGCGGAGCGGGGGTGTGTAAGGACCGGCCTCGGAGCACAGCTGGCAGGTGATTGGATTACCCAGCTGGGGCTGATCATCCAATCACCTGCCAGGCTTATCATTCTACAACACAAATACAACGTTGAAACAACATGCTTTTTGACAACGTTTAATCCACTGTTGGGTTCTGATTAGGTGGATAACAATGTTGGGTTCCGACATTGATTTGACCATTGAATTTTGGTGATTTCCCAAACAATATTCTACAACACAAATTCGGAGCGGGGGTGTGTAAGGACCGGCCTTGGAACTCAGCTGGAATGTGATTGGATTACCCAGCTGGGGCTGGGTTATTATTCTACAACACAAATTCAACGTTGAAACAACATGCTTTTTGACAACGTTTAATCAATGTTGGGTTCTGACATTGATTTCACCGTTGAATTTTGGTCATTTCCCAACCAATATTCTGAATATTAAAAAACTGCTAATTCGAGGTGGATAACAATGCAGGGTTCTGACATTGATTTGACCATTGAATTTTGGTCATTTTCCAACCAATATTCTACAACACAAATACAACGTTAAAACAACATGCTTTTTGACAACGTTTAATCAATGTCAGGTTGTGACGTTGATTTGAACATTGAAATTTGGTCATTTCCCAACCAATATTCTGAAGATTAAAAAACGGCCAGTACGAGGTGGATAATGCTGAGTTCTGACATTGATTTGACCATTGAATTTTGGTCATTTTCCAACCAATATTCTACAACTCAAAAAGAACGTTGAAACAACATGCTTTTTGACGACGTTTTATCAATGTCAGGTTGTGACGTTGATTTGGCATTGAAATTTGGTCATGTCTCGACCAAAATTCACAACACGAATACAACGTCGAAGCAACATGCTTTTTGACGTTTAACCAATGTCAGGTTGTGACGTTGATTTGACCATTGAAATTTGGTCATTTCCGAACCAAAATTCTACAGCACAAATACGTTAAAACAACATTGGGGAAGGGGGCGGGGGGGTGGTCTGCGGGCCTGCCGCGGAGCGGGGGTGTGTAAGGACCGGCCTCGGAGCACAGCTGGCAGGTGATTGGATTACCCAGCTGGGGCGTGGTTATCATTCTACAACACAAATACAACATTGAAACAACATGATTTTTTGACAACGTTTAATCAGTGTCGGGTTCTGACGTTGATTTGAACATTGAAATTTGGTCATTTCCCAACCAATATTCTGAAGATTAAAAAACGGCTAGTAAGAGGTGGATAATGCTGAGTTCCGACATTGATTTGACCATTGAATTTTGGTCATTTTCCAACCAATATTCTACAACACAAATACAACGTTAAAACAACATGCTTTTTTGACGACGTTTAATCAGTGTCAGGTTGTGATGTTAATTTGAACATTGAAATTTGGTCATTTCCCGACTAATATTCTGAAGATTAACAAACGGCCAGTACGAGGTGGATAATGCTGAGTTCCGACATTGATTTGACCATTGAATTTTGGGCATTTTCCAACAAATATTCTACAACTCAAAAACAACGTTGAAACAACATGCTTTTTGACGACGTTTTATCAATGTCAGGTTGTGACGTTGATTTGGCATTGAAATTTGGTCATGTCTCGACCAAAATTCACAACACAAATACAACGTCGAAACAACATGCTTTTTGACGTTTAATCAATGTTGGGATCTGACGTTGATTTGACCATTGAAATTTGGTCATTTCCCAACCAAAATTCTACAGCACAAATACGTTAAAACAACATTGGGGAAGGGGGCGGGGGGGTGATCTGCGGGCCCGCCGCGGAGCGGGGTGTGTAAGGACCGGCCTCGGAGCACAGCTGGCAGGTGATTGGATTACCCAGCTGGGGCTGGGTTATCATTCTACAACACAAATACAACATTGAAACAACATGCTTTTTGACGACGTTTAATCAATGTTGGGTTCTGACATTGATTTCACCGTTGAATTTTGGTCATTTCTCAACCAATATTCTGAAGATTAAAAAACTGATGGTTTGAGGTGGATAACAATGCAGGGTTCTGACGTTGATTTGACCATTGAAATTTAGTCATTTCCGAACCAATAATCTACAACACAAATACAACGTTGAAACAACATGCTTTTTGACGACGTTTAATCAATGTTGGGTTCTGATTAGGTGGATAACAATGCAGAGTTCTGACGTTGATTTGACCATTGAAACTTGGTCATTTCCCAACCAATATTCTACAACACAAATACAACGTTGAAACAACATGCTTTTTTGACGACGTTCAATCAATGTTGGGGTCTAAAGTTGATTTGACCATTGAATTTTGGTCATTTTCCAACAAATATTCTACAACTCAAAAATAACGTTGAAACAACATGGTTTTTGACGACGTTTTACCAATGTCAGGTTGTGACGTTGATTTGACCTTTGAAATTTGGTCATTTCCCAACCAAAATTCTACAGCACAAATACGTTAAAACAACATTGGGGAAGGGAGCGGGGGGGTGGTCTGCGGGCCTGCCGCGGAGCGGGGTGTGTAAGGACCGGCCTTGGAACTCAGCTGGAATGTGACTGGATTACCCAGCTGGGGCCGGGTTATCATTCGACAACACAAATACAACATTGAAACAACATGCTTTTTGACGACGTTTAATCAATGTTGGGTTCTGACGTTGATTTGACCATTGACATTTGGTCAATTCCCAACCAATATTCTAAAAATTAAAAAACGGCTAGTACATGTTGGATAACAATGCAAAGTTCTGACGTTGATTTGACCATTGAAATTTAGTCATTTCCGAACCAATATTCTACAACACAAACACAACGTTGAAACAACATGCTTTTTGACGACGTTTAATCAATGTTGGGTTCTGATTAGGTGGATAACAATGCAGAGTTCTGACGTTGATTTGACCATTGAAACTTGGTCATTTCCCAACCAATATTCTACAACACAAATACAACGTTGAAACAACATCCTTTTTTGACGACGTTCAATCAATGTTGGGGTCTAAAGTTGATTTGACCATTGAATTTTGGTCATTTTCCAACAAATATTCTACAACTCAAAAATAACGTTGAAACAACATGCTTTTTGACGACGTTTAATCAATGTCAGGTTGTGACGTTGATTTGGCATTGAAATTTGGTCATGTCTCGAACAAAATTCACAACACAAATACAACGTTGTAACAACATGCTTTTTGACGTTTAACCAATGTCAGGTTGTGACGTTGATTTGGCATTGAAATTTGGTCATTTCCCAACCAAAATTCTACAGCACAAATACGTTAAAACAACATTGGGGAAGGGGGCGGGGGGGGTGGTCTGCGGGCCTGCCGCAGAGCGGGGTGTGTAAGGACCGGCCTTGGAACTCAGCTGGAATGTGATTGGATTACCCAGCTGGGGCTGGGTTATTATTCTACAACACAAATACAACGTTGAAACAACATGCTTTTTGACGACGTTTAATCAATGTTGGGTTCTGACGTTGATTTGACCATTGACATTTGGTCAATTCCCAACCAATATTCTAAAAATTAAAAAATGGCTAGTACATGTTGGATAACAATGCAAAGTTCTGATGTTGATTTGACCATTGAAATTTAGTCATTTCCGAACCAATAATCTACAACACAAATACAACGTTGAAACAACATGCTTTTTGACGACGTTTAATCAATGTTGGGTTCTGATTAGGTGGATAACAATGCAGAGTTCTGACGTTGATTTGACCATTGAAACTTGGTCATTTCCCAACCAATATTCTACAACACAAATACAACGTTGAAACAACATGCTTTTTTGACGACGTTCAATCAATGTTGGGGTCTAAAGTTGATTTGACCATTGAATTTTGGTCATTTTCCAACAAATATTCTACAACTCAAAAATAACGTTGAAACAACATGCTTTTTGACGTTTAACCAATGTCAGGTTGTGACGTTGATTTGACCATTGAAATTTGGTCATTTCCCAACCAAAATTCTACAGCACAAATACGTTAAAACAACATTGGGGAAGGGGGCGGGGGGGTGGTCTGCGGGCCTGCCGCGGAGCGGGGTGTGTAAGGACCGGCCTTGGAACTCAGCTGGAATGTGATTGGATTACCCAGCTGGGGCCGGGTTATTATTCTACAACACAAATTCAACATTGAAACAACATGCTTTTTGACGACGTTTAATCAATGTTGGGTTCTGACGTTGATTTGACCATTGACATTTGGTCAATTCCCAACCAATATTCTAAAAATTAAAAAACGGCTAGTACATGTTGGATAACAATGCAAAGTTCTGATGTTGATTTGACCATTGAAATTTAGTCATTTCCGAACCAATATTCTACAACACAAATACAACGTTGAAACAACATGCTTTTTTGACGACGTTTAATCAATGTTGGGTTCTGATTAGGTGGATAACAATGCAGAGTTCTGACGTTGATTCGACCATTGAAATTTGGTAATTTCCCAACCAATATTCTACAACACAAATACAACGTTGAAACAACATGCTTTTTTGACGACGTTCAATCAATGTTGGGGTCTAAAGTTGATTTGACCATTGAATTTTGGTCATTTTCCAACAAATATTCTACAACTCAAAAACAACGTTGAAACAACATGCTTTTTGACGACGTTTTATCAATGTCAGGTTGTGACGTCGATTTGGCATTGAAATTTGGTCATGTCTCGACCAAAATTCTACAACACAAATACAACGTTGAAACAACATGCTTTTTGACGTTTGACCAATGTCAGGTTGTGACGTTGATTTGACCATTGAAATTTGGTCATTTCCCAACCAAAATTCTACAGCACAAATACGTTAAAACAACATTGGGGAAGGGGGCGGGCGGTGGGTGGTCTGCGGGCCTGCCGCAGAGCGGGGGTGTTTAAGGACCGGCCTTGGAACTCAGCTAGAATGTGATTGGATTACCCAGCTGGGGCTGGGTTATCATTCTACAACACAAATACAACATTGAAACAACATGCTTTTTGACGACGTTTAATCAATGTTGGGTTCTGACGTTGATTTGACCATTGACATTTGGTCAATTCCCAACCAATATTCTAAAAATTAAAAAACGGCTAGTACATGTTGGATAACAATGCAAAGTTCTGATGTTGATTTGACCATTGAAATTTAGTCATTTCCGAACCAATATTCTACAACACAAATACAACGTTGAAACAACATGCTTTTTGACGACGTTTAATCAATGTTGGGTTCTGATTAGGTGGATAACAATGCAGAGTTCTGACGTTGATTCGACCATTGGAATTTGGTCATTTCCCAACCAATATTCTACAACACAAATACAACGTTGAAACAACATGCTTTTTTGACGACGTTCAATCAATGTTGGGGTCTAAAGTTGATTTGACCATTGAATTTTGATCATTTTCCAACAAATATTCTACAACTCAAAAATAACGTTGAAACAACATGCTTTTTGACGACGTTTTATCAATGTCAGGTTGTGACGTTGATTTGGCATTGAAATTTGGTCATTTCCCAACCAAAATTCTACAGCACAAATACGTTAAAACAACATTGGGGAAGGGGGGGGGTCTGCGGGCCTGCCGCGGAGCGGGGGTGTGTAAGGACCGGCCTTGGAACTCAGCTGGAATGTGATTGGATTACCCAGCTGGGGCTGGGGTTATTATTCTACAACACAAATTCAACGTTGAAACAACATGCTTTTTGACGACGTTTAATCAATGTTGGGTTCTGACGTTGATTTGACCATTGAATTTTGGTCATTTCCCAACCAATATTCTGAAGATTAAAAAACGGCCAGTACGAGGTGGATAATGCTGAGTTCCGACATTGATTTGACCATTGAATTTTGGTCATTTTCCAACAAATATTCTACAACTCAAAAATAACGTTGAAACGAAATGCTTTTTGACGACGTTTTATCAATGTCAAGGTTGTGACGTTGATTTGGCATTGAAATTTGGTCATGTCTCGACCAAAATTCACAACACGAATACAACGTCGAAACAACATGCTTTTCGACGTTTAATCAATGTCGGGATCTGACGTTGATTTGACCATTGAAATTTGGTCATTTCCCAAACAAAATTCTACAGCACAAATACGTTAAAACAACATTGGGGAAGGGGGCGGGGGGTGGTCTGCGGGCCTGCCGCGGAGCGGGGGTGTGTAAGGACCGGCCTTGGAACTCAGCTGGAATGTGACTGGATTACCCAGCTGGGGCTGGGTTATCATTCGACAACACAAATACAACATTGAAACAACATGCTTTTTGACGACGTTTAATCAATGTTGGGTTCTGACGTTGATTTGACCATTGACATTTGGTCAATTCCCAACCAATATTCTAAAAATTAAAAAATGGCTAGTACATGTTGGATAACAATGCAAAGTTCTGATGTTGATTTGACCATTGAAATTTAGTCATTTCCGAACCAATATTCTACAACACAAATACAACGTTGAAACAACATGCTTTTTGACGACGTTTAATCAATGTTGGGGTCTAAAGTTGATTTGACCATTGAATTTTGGTCATTTTCCAACAAATATTCTACAACTCAAAAATAACGTTGAAACAACATGCTTTTTGACGACGTTTTATCAATGTCAGGTTGTGACGTTGATTTGGCATTGAAATTTGGTCATGTCTCGACCAAAATTCACAACACGAATACAACGTCGAAACAACATGCTTTTTGACGTTTAATCAATGTCAGGTTGTGACGTTGATTTGACCATTGAAATTTGGTCATTTCCGAACCAAAATTCTACAGCACAAATACGTTAAAACAACATTGGGGAAGGGGGCGGAGGGGTGGTCTGCGGGCCTGCCGCGGAGCGGGGGTGTGTAAGGACCAGCCTTGGAACTCAGCTGGAATGTGATTGGATTACCCAGCTGGGGCCGGGTTATCATTCTACAACACAAATACAACATTGAAACAACATGATTTTTGAAGACGTTTAATCAATGTTGGGTTCTGATGAAGTGGATAACAATGTCGGGTTCTGACATTGATTTAACATTGAAATTTGGTCATTTCCCAACCAAAATTCTACAACACAAATAAAACGTTGAAACGAAATGCTTTTTGACAAAGTTTAATCAATGTCAAGTTCTGACGTTGATTTGAACATTGAAATTTGGTCATTTCCCAACCAATATTCTGAAGATTAAAAAACTGCTAGTTCGAAGTGGATAACATTGCAGGGTTCTGACGTTGATTTGACCATTGAATTTTGGTCATTTCCCAAACAAAATGCTGCAACACAAATACAATGTTTAAACGACAAGCTTTTTGACGACGTTTAATCAATGTCAGGTTGTGACGTTGATTTGGCATTGCAATTTGGTCATGTCTCGACCAAAATTCACAACACGAATACAACGTCGAAACAACATGCTTTTTGACGTTTAATCAATGTCAGGTTGTGACGTTGATTTGACCATTGAAATTTGGTCATTTCCCAACCAAAATTCTACAGCACAAATACGTTAAAACAACATTGGGGAAGGTGGTCTGCGGGCCTGCCGCGGAGCGGGGGTGTGTAAGGACCGGCCTTGGAACTCAGCTGGAATGTGATTGGATTACCCAGCTGGGGCGGGGTTATTATTCTACAACACAAATACAACATTGAAACAACATGTTTTTTTTATTTTTTTCAAACCTGATTAATTTTATCAATTAATCACCGCTGCCCTATATTTTTCAATTATTATTATTTTTTTTCAAACCTAATTAATCAATTGTATGGATTAATCATTGCAGCCCTATATTTGTCAACCAAAGTCCCAGTACATGGTGAATTATGCAGTGTTGTTGTTTGAGATCTTTACTTATTGCTTTGGAATGCATCAAAAGTTCTGTTGAAGGACATATTTGGACAAAATACAACTGCTTCCTTAGAACAGAATATATTTACGTTTGACACCCTTTGAGGTTTGGAGCCCAAACGGACAACATTAGCTCAGAGTCTGGTTCAAATATTCACAACCCCTCCTATTTAAAAAAAAGAAAAAAAAACCTCCTCTTGCCAATTTCACATAAATTATATAAATGATAAGGCCGAGATCTGACGCTACTCATGTGAATCGCGTTTGCAATTTACATCTGAGCCTAATTCAGAGCCAGACATCAAATTGAAGCCCAAACTCCTGAGGTGATATAAAGACCGCTTGGTTAATCTCAAGGTTTCCATCACATCTAACGAGAAGTGATGTGCAAAATGTAATTAATCTGTCAGTAATTATACATGTACAAGTCATGTGGAGAAAAAAAAAGCCTTCCAGGGTTCATTTCAAATCAAGTCTTCAGTGCTATGATCCCGTCTGGAAAACTACAGCAACTTGTTCTAAAAAAAAGTACTTCAGAGTACTACTTTTCGTGTTACCCGTTGTAGTACAAACAGTTTCCATCCATCCATCCATCTTCTTCCGCTTATCCGAGGTCGGGTCGCGGGGGCAGCAGCCTAAGCAGGGAAGCCCAGACTTCCCTCTCCCCAGCCACTTCGTCCAGCTCTTCCTGTAGGGACCCCGAGGCGTTCCCAGGCCAGCCGGGAGACGTAGTCTTCCCAACGTGTCCTGGGTCTTCCCCGCGGCCTCCTACCGGTCGGACGTGCCCTAAACACCTCCCTAGGGAGGCGTTCGGGTGGCATCCTGACCAGATGCTCGAACCACCTCATCTGGCTCATCTCCATGTGGAGGAGCAGTGGCTTTACTTTGAGCTCCCCCCGGATGACAGAGCTTCTCACCCTATCTCTAAGGGAGAGCCCCAAACTCATTTGGGCCGCTTGTACCCGTGATCTTGTCCTTTCGGTCATAACCCAAAGCTCATGACCATAGGTGAGGATGGGAACGTAGATTGACCGGTAAATTCAGAGCTTTGCCTTCCGGCTCAGCTCCTTCTTCACCACAACGGATCGATACAGCGTCCGCATTACTGAAGACGCCGCACCGATCCGCCTGTCGATCTCACGATCCACTCTTCCCTCACTCGTGAACAAGACTCCGAGGTACTTGAACTCCTCCACTTGGGGCAAGATCTCCTCCCCAACCCGGAGATGGCACTCCACCCTTTTTCCGGGCGAGAACCATGGACTCGGACTTGGAGGTGCTGATTCTCATCCCAGTCGCTTCACACTCGGCTGCGAACCGATCCAGTGAGAGCTGAAGATCCTGGCCAGATGAAGCCATCAGGACCACATCATCTGCAAAAAGCAGAGACCTAATCCTGCAGCCACCAAACCAGATCCCCTCAACGCCTTGACTGCGCCTAGAAATTCTGTCCATAAAAGTTATGAACAGAATCGGTGACATAGGGCAGCCTTGGCGGAGTCCAACCCTCACTGGAAACGTGTCCGACTTACTGCCGGCAAAGCAGACCAAGCTCTGGCACTGATCATACAGGGAGCGGACTGCCACAATCAGACAGTCCGATACCCCATACTCTCTGAGCACTCCCCACAGGACTTCCCGAGGGACAAGGTCGAATGCCTTCTCCAAGTCCACAAAACACATGTAGACTGGTTGGGCAAACTCCCATGCACCCTCAAGGACCCTGCCGAGAGTATAGAGCTGGTTGACAGTTCCACGACCAGGACGAAAACCACACTGTTCCTCCTGAATCCAAGGTTCGACTATCCGGCGTAGCCTCCTCTCCAGTACACCTGAATAGACCTTACCGGGGAAGGCTGAGGAGTGTGATCCCACGATAGTTAGAGCACACCCTCCGGTTCCCCTTCTTAAAGAGAGAAACCACCACCCCGGTCTGCCAATCCAGAGGTACCGCCCCCGATGTCCACGCGATGCTGCAGAGTCTTGTCAACCAAGACAGCCCCACAGCATCCAGAGCCTTAAGGAACTCCGGGCGGATCTCATCAACCCCAAACAGTTTTTGGTCATGAGTCAAACAAATTAAAGATGGGTTGAAGCCGGTTTTAATAAACACCTTAAACCAAGGGCCAATAGGTATAACTCGGCCCGAAAGATCAGTTTGCTGAGTATAACAATGAGTTGCATCTTTTTAATGACAGAAAGTGCAGTTCTAAATGTGTCCACCGGATGTCGCAATAGCGATTCAAGTCTAACCCACATCTCACTGTTTAAAGATGACGTGTCAGCTGACTTTAAGCGCCCTCTGGATTGGCTGTCGCTACTCCAATCAGCGCGGATGCAAACAATCGTCTGCTACTGTTGTGGCCGGCAGCAGATGGCGGCAGACTGATGCAGTATCGACGGCGCAAGACCTTCTTTCATTTCAAATCGCCAACTCAATGGATAAAATAAGGTAAAGGTGAGATCCACAGACTTAAGTCAACTTCACAGTCATCTTTGTAGTTAGAGTTCCAAGCAGTGCTGGCAATGGGATGAATGCACGATGCGCACCCTGAACTCCATTGTAAAAAATGTGCGTTTCTACATTTGTTGCTTAAATCTACCATGTTCACATTGGTTGAGTTTGTAGTTGCATTACCTTGGTTTCAGCTACTGTGCCATTTTGATAGTTGTTTTGTTTATATGGGTGAATGCACAATGCGCACCCTGAACTCCATTGTAAAAAATGTGTTTCTACATTTGTTGCTTAAATCGACCATGTTCACATTGGTTGAGTTTGTAGTTGTGTTACCTTGGTTTCAGCTATTGTGCCATTGTGATAGTTGTTTTGTTTATATGGGTGAATGCACAATGCGCTCCCTGAACTCCATTGTAAAAAATGTGTGTTTCTACATTTGTTGCTTAAATCGACCATGTTCACATTGGTTGAGTTTGTAGTTGCGTTACCTTTAGTTTCAGCTATTGTGCCATTTTGATAGTTGTTTTGTTTATATGGGTGAATGCACAATGCGCTCCCTGAACTCCATTGTAAAAAATTTGTGTTTCTACATTTGTAGCTTAAATCTACCATGTTCACATTGGTTGTGTTTGTAGTTGCGTTACCTTTAGTTTCAGCTATTGTGCCATTTTGATAGTTGTTTTGTTTATATGGGTGAATGCACAATGCGCACCCTGAACTCCATTGTAAAAAATGTGTGTTTCTACATTTGTAGCTTAAATCTACCATGTTCACATTGGTTGAGTTTGTAGTTGCGTTACCTTTAGTTTCAGCTATTGTGCCATTTTGATAGTTGTTTTGTTTATATGGGTGAATGCACAATGCGCTCCCTGAACTCCATTGTAAAAAAAAATGTGTTTCTACATTTGTAGCTTAAATCGACCATGTTCAAATTGGTTGAGTTTGTAGTTGCGTTACCTTTAGTTTCAGCTATTGTGCCATTTTGATAGTTGTTTTGTTTATATGGGTGAATGCACAATGCGCACCCTGAACTCCATTGTAAAAAATGTGTGTTTCTACATTTGTTGCTTAAATCGACCATGTTCACATTGGTTGAGTTTGTAGTTGCGTTACCTTTAGTTTCAGCTATTGTGCCATTTTGATAGTTGTTTTGTTTATATGGGTGAATGCACAATGCGCACCCTGAACTCCATTGTAAACAAATGTGTGTTTCTACATTTGTTGCTTAAATCTACCATGTTCACATTGGTTGAGTTTGTAGTTGTGTTACCTTGATTTCAGCTATTGTGCCATTTTGATAGTTGTTTTGTTTATATGGGTGAATGCACAATGCGCACCCTGAACTCCATTGTAAAAAAATGTGTTTCTACATTTGTTGCTTAAATCGACCATGTTCACATTGGTTGAGTTTGTAGTTGCGTTACCTTTAGTTTCAGCTATTGTGCCATTTTGATAGTTGTTTTGTTTATATGGGTGAATGCACAATGTGCACCCTGAACTCCATTGTAAAAAATGTGTGTTTCTACATTTGTTGCTTAAATCTACCATGTTCACATTGGTTGAGTTTGTAGTTGCGTTACCTTTAGTTTCAGCTATTGTGCCATTTTGATAGTTGTTTTGTTTATATGGGTGAATGCACAATGTGCACCCTGAACTCCATTGTAAAAAATTTGTGTTTCTACATGTGTTGCTTAAATCTACCATGTTCACATTGGTTGAGTTTGTAGTTGCGTTACCTTGGTTTCAGCTATTATGCCATTTTGATAGTTGTTTTGTTTATATGGGTGAATGCACAATGCGCACCCTGAACTCCATTGTAAAAAATGTGTGTTTCTACATTTGTAGCTTAAATCTACCATGTTCACATTGGTTGAGTTTGTAGTTGTGTTACCTTGGTTTCAGCTATTGTGCCATTTTGAGAGTTGTTTTGTTTATATGGGTGAATGCACAATGCGCACCCTGAACTCCATTGTAAAAAATGTGTGTTTCTACATTTGTTGCTTAAATCTAGCATGTTCACATTGGTTGTGTTTGTAGTTCTGTTACTTTGATTTCAGCTATTGTGCCATTGTGATAGTTGTTTTGTTTATATGGGTGAATGCACAATGCGCACCCTGAACTCCATTGTAAAAAATGTGTGTTTCTACATTTGTAGCTTAAATCTACCATGTTCACATTGGTTGAGTTTGTAGTTGTGTTACCTTGATTTCAGCTATTGTGCCATTTTGATAGTTGTTTTGTTTATATGGGTGAATGCACAATGCGCACCCTGAACTCCATTGTAAAAAAATGTGTGTTTCTACATTTGTTGCTTAAATCTACCATGTTCACATTGGTTGAGTTTGTAGTTGCGTTACCTTTAGTTTCAGCTATTGTGCCATTTTGATAGTTGTTTTGTTTATATGGGTGAATGCACAATGTGCACCCTGAACTCCATTGTAAAAAATTTGTGTTTCTACATTTGTTGCTTAAATCGACCATGTTCACATTGGTTGTGTTTGTAGTTCTGTTACCTTGATTTCAGCTATTGTGCCATTTTGATAGTTGTTTTGTTTATATGGGTGAATGCACAATGTGCACCCTGAACTCCATTGTAAAAAATGTGTGTTTCTACATTTGTTGCTTAAATCTACCATGTTCACATTGGTTAAGTTTGTAGTTGTGTTACCTTGGTTTCAGCTATTGTGCCATTGTGATAGTTGTTTTGTTTATATGAGTGAATGCACAATGTGCACCCTGAACTCCATTGTAAAAAATGTGTGTTTCTACATTTGTAGCTTAAATCGACCATGTTCACATTGGTTGAGTTTGTAGTTGCGTTACCTTGATTTCAGCTATTGTGCCATTTTGATAGTTGTTTTGTTTATATGGGTGAATGCACAATGTGCACCCTGAACTCCATTGTAAAAAATGTGTGTTTCTACATTTGTTGCTTAAATCTACCATGTTCACATTGGTTGAGTTTGTAGTTGTGTTACCTTGATTTCAGCTATTGTGCCATTTTGATAGTTGTTTTGTTTGTATGGGTGAATGCACAATGCGCACCCTGAACTCCATTGTAAAAAAATTGTGTTTCTACATTTGTAGCTTAAATCGACCATGTTCACATTGGTTGAGTTTGTAGTTCTGTTACCTTGATTTCAGCTATTGTGCCATTTTGATAGTTGTTTTGTTTATATGGGTGAATGCACAATGCGCACCCTGAACTCCATTGTAAAAAAATTGTGTTTCTACATTTGTAGCTTAAATCGACCATGTTCACATTGGTTGAGTTTGTAGTTCTGTTACCTTGATTTCAGCTATTGTGCCATTTTGATAGTTGTTTTGTTTGTATTATAATTGCAATAATTGAATGATGATAAATGAATGTGTTGTCGCAGTTGTGGATGTCACCAATGTGTTTTCAATGGTAAACTGCCGACATGAGAATGCGAAACAGGAACTGCTTAAAATTTAATGATTTTGTAAAAACACAGACAAAGTCTAAGTTCATTGTGTTCTTCATGAAACTTTTTAAACTGCACCAATTTTTTTCCTCAGAATTTTTAACAAAATTAAAATGTTTTGCCTAGAGGAATTTTTTCGTCATATGTACATTTTCAGAATGCGCTCGTTCTATTTTTTTGGCCAAAGACAAGGAAAACAAGCTGAAGTTGTCTTTATTTTTAAGTTATCATGCCATGATTTGGGAATAGATTTTCCTGGCCCCTGATCCAATATTGTTCGACTTTTTTGACGCATACTATTAATTTGGATAACCAAATTACTCTAAGTAAACACTTACAACAAGTCTACGAAGAAAAGTAGTTTATTGTAACCATGTAAAAATCATGCAAATAGCTCAAACGATATTAATTATAAATGGAATTTGTTTACAATTTTAAACATGAAAAAGTTTGTCAAATGTAAAAAAATAAAAAATAAAAATAAAAAAATAAATAAATAAATAAATAAATACTTTTTTAATGCATGAAAAATAGCAATAATACTGTGGTAAAAAAGTAACTATAAAATATTTAAAATTGGATAAAAAGGAAAGTAAAACAATATAAAAATAATTACATAGGGGAGAAAAAAGAAGAAGAAAAAAGTAATTAAATGAAAATGTTAGTGGACCAGCAGCACAAACAATTAAGTGTGCTTCAGGGACTGTGTTGTGTCCCTTGCAGAAGTGTGTGAGTGGGTGTGTATGAGTGTGAATGGGGGAGGGAGGTTTTTTTTTGGGGGGGGGGGGGGGGGGGTTGATGCACTAGTTGAAAGTGTATTGTGTGTTCTTTTCTATGTTGATTTAATAAAAAAAAATAAAAAAAATAAAAAAATAAAAGGGCAATATTGTGATAAAAGTCAGAATTTTACATGACAAATGTCACCATTTTGCATGAACAAGTAATAATTTTACATAAAAAGTACTAATTTTACGATAAAATATTGCAATTATACAGAAACAGAAAGAATGTGAGAGATTGTTCACAATTTTATGAGAAAAAAGTCCACACATTGTGAGAAAAAGACTAATTTTAGTTATTGTTTTATGTTTTTTGTTGAATTTGAATTTGTTTGTAATTATGTTTTAATCTTCATTATTTACTTCAAGTTATTACAGTTTGTCTCTGTATACATATTTATTTATTTAAATTTTTTTTTAATTTTGGCCTTGGTGGGCACAATTCAATTTCTTACACACACTTGTTATTTCATATGTTGACCAGAAGGGGGAGCACTTTTAAAAGCGACACACAGTCAAATGTGAAAAATCCCTCCTTTTTGGGACCACCCTCATTTTGATAGATGTCACCAGCAGGGGTGCAAATGAGATCTCTATTTTTTTGTAATGTTCTTAAGTTCGATGACAAAGGAGTCAGGGACCACAGATGGCCCCTGTGCCGCACTTTGGGCAACCCGGCTGTAGAAGCTAACTGTTAATGGCCACTATAGTCTTAGTAGCGTACTGTATTTATCACATATTGCTGCTTTTGCACCTGTCAATGTGTACTTTTGTATGCACATTAAATCCTGTTTTAGGAAAAATGTAAAAAAAAAAAATAAAAAAAATAAATAAAAAGTAACTATAATAATAATAATGAGTAAATGTAATCTAAAACCTAGTGAGTAACATTGTGAATGTTCAGTTTAGTTTTAAGAATGTTTTACTTGAAAATGGTGAGATTTAAAAGGGTTGACTTAGTATTGAAGCAGTACAATTTACTTCTTTATCTCCTAGTGCATATTTTAGTAAGTATTTTATTTACTTTTGTTTCAGTGTGGGAGTGAGGCAGTGATTTGGAACGGGAGAATAGGAAGGAGTCGTATTCCAAGAAAGGGTGGAGGGATTTATTGAGTCTTCTTATCAGTCGGACAATCAGTTTCCATTTTTAAGACACCAATAAAATGTAATCTTTGAAACATTATACGGCGGAAATGGAGATAAAACTGACAGCTTTATCTGGCTAAAATATGCCATTTGTTGCATCTGTTAAGGAGATTTAGTTTTTATTGGCATGGGTTTGTCCATCCATTTTTTTTAAGGATGTTGGAAAACTATATTATTAACATTAAATTAAATTAAAATGAATACAAAAGCACAGGCGGTCTTAGTAGATCACACGCAACATGTCCACTCGAGAGTACACACTATTTTATTTTGGAGTAAATCCGGCTCTAAGTCTACTATATAATGCATATATATATATATATATATATATATATATATATATATATATATATATATATATATATATATATATATATATATATATATATGTATGTGTGGGGAAAAAAAATCACAAGACTATTTCATCTCTACAGGCCTGTTTCATGAGGGGGGTACCCTCAATCGTCAGGAGATTTTAATGGGAGCATTCGCATACCATGGTTTATATAGGGCACAGAGTGGGTGGGTACAGGCTGGCCTAGGGGCGTGGTGATTGGTTCATGTGTTACCTAGGAGGTGTTTCCGTCTATGGCGGCATGTTGTTACAATTTCGGGATGACAGGTCTGGACGGTAGATAATAAACAGTTTCTCTTTCAAGCATAGGTTGCATCTTTTATTACCACTATTGTAAGGTGTGCTGGATGCAAGAATTTGCCATGTTATTGAATATTCAACATTATTGTCTTTGAGGTCCCAAATGTGTTTGCTGAGTTCTGTGGTATTTCGCAGGTTTTTGTTCCTGAAAGAAGCCTTGTGGTTGTTCCATCTGGTTTTGAATTCACCCTCGGTTAATCCTACATATGTGTCGGATGTGTTAATGTCCTTGCGTATTACCTTAGATTGGTAGACAACTGATGTTTGTAAGCATCCCCCGTTGAGGGGGCAATCAGGTTTCTTTCGACAGTTACATGCTTTGTTGGTTTTGGAGTCGTTCTGACTGGGGGTCGACGGCTCATTTGCAATTGTTTTGTTGTGGTTTGAGATGATTTGTCGTATATTGTTCATGCAGCTGTAGCTCAATTTGATGTTGTTCTTGTTGAATACTTTTCTTAGGTTGTTGTCTTTGGGAAAGTGTTTGTCAATCAGGTTGAGGAATTTGTGTCCAATGTTCGTTGAGACGTTTTTGCTGTATGGGGGGTTGTACCAGATGATGCCGTTTCGTTTTCTGTTCTTTTTTGGCTGGTTTCCTGGCGTGGGTTCATAGGTGAGGGTGAAATTGTATCCGCTTTCATCAAGGGCTTTTTGGTACGGGGGGGTTGTTTGGTCAAATTCAGCTTTGCTAGATGACAGCATCGATAGCCTGAACCAATCACCACGCCCCTAGGCCAGCCTGTACCCACCCACTCTGTGCCCTATATAAACCATGGTATGCAAATGCTCCCATTAAAATCTCCTGACGATTGAGGGTACCCCCCTCATGAAACAGGCCTGTAGAGATGAAATAGTCTTGTGATTTTTTTTCCCCACACATACATATATTGCGCTCTACTACGGTATCGAGCACTATTTTTTGGATAACCTTATTAAGACATATGTATATATATATATATATATATATATATATATATATATATATATATATATATATATATATATATATATATATATATATATATATATATATATATATATGCATATATAATTGCATTACTTGCAAAAGAGACACAGAAGTGTAGGAAAACAACGTGTTGAATATGTGCTAATATTATAAATTGATTCAAATGTGAAAGGTACCAATCTCTACCTCTCAGGGGTGTCAAACTCTTTTTAATTGAGGGGCCACAACACCTCAGAGGGCCGCTGATAACAGTAAATAATACAATCGCCTCTTGATAATATTGTACAAAAAAGCCTTTGCATTAGATTATTGTATGTTTTTACGTACAAATTGTCAGATAATACCATGATCCCACATGACGGTTTGGGCATTATTATTAGTTTGCTGTGTCTTAAACTATTTTTTTTCCACCTGCTGACAACCACCAATAGTTCAAGTAAGAATAACAAAACGATAAGATGCAAAGAGTTAAGTCAAAAGGTCCATCATCTTTGTAGTTAGAGTTCCGTGCAATTGGTTGACTGCACGATGCGCACCCTGAACTCCATTGTAAAAATGTGGGTTTCTATATTTGTTGTTTGTTCTATTTTATTTTGTGCCTAAATTTACCATGTTCACTTTGGTCACATTGGTAGTTACCTTTAATTCGGCCATTACGGTGTCATTTGGACAATTTTTTTGTTTATATCAGGGGTCCCCAAACTTTTTGACTCGGGCCACATTGGGTTAAAACAATTTGGCCGGGGGCCGGGCTGGATATATATATATATGTATATATATATACATATATATGTATATGCCTTTTGTTTTATATATATATATATATATATATATATATATATATATATATATATATATATATATATATATATGTATATGCCTTTTGTTATATATATATATATATATATATATATATATATATATATATATATATATATATATATATATATATATATATATATATATATATATATATAAAAAAAAGGCATATATATATATATATATATATATATATATATATATATATGCCTTTTGTTATATATATATATATATATATATATATATATAATAATAATAATAATTTATTTATTTATTTATTTATATATATATATATATATATATATATATATATATATATATATATATATATATATATATATAAAAAAAGGCATATATATATATATATATATATATATATGCCTTTTGTTATATATATATATATATATATATATATATATATATATATAATAATAATAATAATTTATTTATTTATTTATTTATATATATATATATATATATATATATATATATATATATATATATATATATATATATATATATATATATATATATATATATATATATATATATATATATATATATATATATAAATATTCCTTACACACTAATTGGCATCAGGCAATATGATTTGCCTGAGCGGCTATGCAACACCGAGAGTAACAAGCGGTAGAAATTGATTAGAAAGGATAGATTAAAAAAAATAAAAAAATAAAAATATATATATACAGTATATATATATATATTTTTTTTTTTAACTTGAGACTTTTATATATATATATATATATAAAAATATATATACAAATATATATACATATATATATATATATATGGATTAGAAAGGATAGATTAAAAAAAAAATATATATATATATATATATACACAGTATATATATACATGTATATATATATATATATATACCTGTATATATATATATATATATATATATATATATATATATATACGCACCCTGGCGAGAGTCAGGTTAAATATATATATATATATATATATATATATATATATATATATATATATATATATATATATATATATATATATATATATGTATGTGTGGGAAAAAAAATCGCAAGACTACTTCATCTCTACAGGCCTGTTTCATGAGGGGTTCCCTCAATCATCAGGAGATTTTAATGGAAGCATTCACATACCATGGTTTATATAGGGCACAGAATGGGTAGGTACAGGCTGGCGTAGGGGCGTGGTGATTGGCTCTAGGAGGTGTTTCCGTCTGTGGCGGCATGCTGATACAATTTCGCTGCGCTTGTTGAGGGATGACAGGTCTGGACGGTATATAATAAACAGTTTCTCTTTCAAGCATAGGTTGCATCTTTTATTACCACTATTGTAAGGTGTGCCGGATGCAAGAATTTGCCATGTTATTGAATATTCGACATTATTGTCTTTGAGGTCCCAAATGTGTTTGCTGAGTTCTGTGGTATTCCGCAGGTTTTGGTTCCTGAAAGAAGCCTTGTGATTGTTCCATCTGGTTTTAAACTCTCCCTCGGTTAATCCTACATATGTGTCGGATGTGTTAATGTCCTTGCGTGTTACCTTAGATTGGTAAACAACTGATGTTTGTAAGCACCCCCCGTTGAGAGGGCAATCAGGTTTCTTGCGGCACCGAGAGTAACAAGCGGTAGAAATGGATTAGAAAGGATAGATTTAAAAAAATAAAATAAAAAAATATATATATACAGTATATTAATATATATATATTTTTTTTTTTTAACTTGAGAATTTCCGCAGGCCGGATTTTGGAAGATGGCGGGCCGTATCCGTAGTTTTGGGGACCCCACGTTTATATTATAATTGTAATATCTAAATGATGAAAAATGAAAGTGTTGTGGCAGTTGCAGATGTCACCAATGCGGCGGTCTTGTTTAAGTCCGTTGTGTTATTCCTGGTGTTTTTGAAACTGGACAGATTTTTTTTTTTTTTCCCCTCAGTATTTTCGACTAACTTGAAGTGTTTTGCCAAGAAGATTATTTTCCTGTGCACGTTTTCAGAATTGGCTCGTTCTATGTTTGGTCAAAGTAAAACAAAGAAAAACAATCTGAGGTTGGCTTTGTTTTTGAGTTATTATGCCATGATTTTACCAGCCTGGCCCACTTGGAAATATATATATATATTTTTTCTCCATGCGGCCCCTGAGCTAAATTTAGTTTGACACCTTTTTTGATTTTAATTTGAATTATGATTGTTATGATAAGAATAACAAAACGGTAAGATGCAAAGACTTAAGTCAAAAGGTCCATCATCTTTGTAGTTAGAGTTCCGTGCAATTGGTTGACTGCACGATGCGCACCCTGAACTCCATTGTAAAAATGTGTGTTTCTATATTTGTTGTTTGTTCTATTTTATTTTGTGCCTAAATTTACCATGTTCACATTGGTCACGTTTGTAGTTACCTTTAATTCGGCCATTACGGTGTCATTTGGACAATTGTTTTGTTTATATCAGGGGTCCCCAAAATTTTTGACTCGGGCCACATTGGGTTAAAACAATTTGGCCGGGGGCCGGGCTGGATATATATATATATATATATATATATATATATATATATATATATATATATATATATATATATATATATATATATATATATATATTTATATATATATATATATATATATATATATATATTCCTTACACGTTAATTGGCATCAGGCAATATGATTTGCCTGAGCGGCTATGCGACACCGAGAGTAACAAGCGGTAGAAATGGATTAGAAAGGATAGATTTAAAAAAAAAAAAAAAAAAAAAATATATATATATACAGTATATTAATATATATATATATATATATATATATATATTTTAACTTGAGACTTTCCGCAGGCCGGTCCATCATCTTTGTAGTTAGAGTTCCGTGCAATTGGTTGAATGCACGATGCGCACCCTGAACTCCATTGTAATAGCTATGATTTTAATTATTACTTTTATGATCATTTCATTTTAATTTTTGCCATATTGTAATTTTCTGTTTGAATTGCCTTGTGTACAAATTGTGCTCTATAAATACGGCTTCAATCACTGGAGTGAGAGGAGAGTATGCCGCTGTGTTTAAACGACGCAAATGTTTATCATCCTAGTATCGCCATGTGTGTTTTTGTGCCTGATATGAAGTATTACAGGCTTTATACTGCTTCAAAAAGGCAGCGCGGACTTATCTAGTTCCCTCATACTTGAACAAAATGTAAGTAATCACATGGGAGTCTTTCAAATAAAGGCGAAAAAGCCTCCCGATACATGAAAAGGTGAGGAATTTAAGGGATCTGAGAAGAAAAGAGCTGCCAGACGGTCCTGGCTGACGGGGGAAGCGCTGATGAGAGAGAGTCAGGATAGCATTCACAGGGACAGAATTCCACAAGGGATCATTAGGTGCAACGTTTTGATGCTTTCAAAAATCAAGAACATGGTCATGACAGACACGTTAAAAACGCCCGTCTTATTATTACAGCGGCTCTTTTGAGGCGTCTTGGTGGTGTGAATGGACCAAATATGAGGAATCGTTGAACAAAAGGCTTTTATTTGATCAAGCGAGTCCTCACAATTGATTTAGCCAAATGAAAATCCTCCTAAAATCCAAACCGGCATTGCTTTAAGATCCCCCTTGTCCTGGGGGCAAGAGCAACCAATCTCTGGATGAGCTGGATCTGAAGCTATCTAAGGGCATATTTCCTTCATACCAAACCCAAAAGCAGTGAAGTTGTGTAAATGGCAGAGGTGTGGACTCGAGTCACATGACTTGGACTCGAGTCAGACTCGAGTCATGAATTTGATGACTTTAGACTCGACTTGACAAAATGTAAAAAGACTTGCAACTCGACTTAGACTTTAACATCAATGACTTGTGACTTCACTTGGACTTGAGCCTTTTGAATTGACATGACTTGACATGACTTGCTACTTTCCCCAAAACCCAAAGTTATTCGGGAGCGCTCCGTATTTTTCATTGTGTACTTGTCTAGGGTCCTTGAGGGTGCATGGGAGTTTGCCCAACCAGTCTACATGTGCTTTGTGGACTTGGAGAAGGCATTCGACCGTGTACCCCGGGAAGTCCTGTGGGGAGTGCTCAGAGAGTATGGGGTAACGGACTGTCTTATTGTGGCGGTTCGCTCCCTGTATAATCGGTGTCAGAGCTTGGTCCGCATTGCCGGCAGTAAGTCGGACACGTTTCCAGTGAGGGTTGGACTCCGCCAGGGCTGCCCTTTGTCACCGATTCTGTTCATAACCTTTATGGACAGAATTTCTAGGCGCAGTCAGGGCGTTGAGGGTATCTGGTTTGGTGGCTGCAGGATTAGGTCTCTGCTTTTTGCAGATGATGTGGTCCTGATGGCTTCATCTGGCCAAGATCTTCAGCTCTCACTGGATCGGTTCACAGCCGAGTGTGAAGCGACTGGGATGAGAATCAGCACCTCCAAATCCGAGTCCATGGTTCTCGCCCGGAAAAGGGTGGAGTGCCATCTCCGGGTTGGGGAGGAGATCTTGCCCCAAGTGGAGGAGTTCAAGTACCTCGGAGTCTTGTTCACGAGTGAGGGAAGAGTGGATCGTGAGATCGACAGGCGGATCGGTGCGGCATCTTCAGTAATGCGAACGCTGTATCGATCCGTTGTGGTGAAGAAGGAGCTGAGCCAGAAGGCAAAGCTCTCGATTTACCGGTCGATCTACGTTCCCATCCTCACCTATGGTCATGAGCTTTGGGTCATGACCGAAAGGACAAGATCACGGGTACAAGCGGCCGAAATGAGTTTCCTCCGCCGGGTGGCGGGGCTCTCCCTTAGAGATAGGGTGAGAAGCTCTGCCATCCGGGGGGAGCTCAAAGTAAAGCCGCTGCTCCTCCATATCGAGAGGAGCCAGATGAGGTGGTTCGGGCATCTGGTCAGGATGCCACCCGAACGCCTCCCTCGGGAGGTGTTTCGGGCACGTCCGACCGGTAGGAGGCCACGGGGAAGACCCAGGACACGTTGGGAAGACTATGTCTCCCGGCTGGCCTGGGAACGCCTCGGGATCCACCGGGAGGAGCTGGACGAAGTGGCTGGGGAGAGGGAAGTCTGGGCTTCCCTGCTTAGGCTGCTGCCCCCGCGACCCGACCTCGGATAAGCGGAAGAAGATGGATGGATGGATGGATGGACTTGTCTATCAGCGTTGCGTGTGTCAGCTGGTGTGCTCTCAGTACAACAGCCAATCAAATTAGATCTACTTTGTTTTCATCACACAGCATTCATCCAATCAAATTGCAGGACAACCAACGAAGAAGACATGTCCAAACCACACGCCAGTGAACAAAAAATGATACCTAAAATAATTTCGTTTGGGTATAAAAATTACGAGGTGGTCAACACAAAACGGTTTGCAGTATGCAACACATGCGGTTCGAAAATGACTGATGGAGAGGCAACAACTTCCAACTTCGTCCGGCATTTGAAGTTGCACAAAGAACGGTAAGTTTTGAATGTAAGATAACGTTTATTGGCTAAGTAACGTGACTTTTATTTGCTGTGTAGTTATTAAATCAGTGAGGCTGTAAACTCACTGCTAACGTTATAACGTTATTGCAAACACGGGAATCTGTTGCAGTTCACTACCTTATTCATACTTTTTGTTCAGTGATTTTTTTTTAAGCAGGGTTACGTTAGTCAATATATCACACGTAACGTTAGACGGCGGTCAGCAGCACCGCGTATTTTAGCCACCTAAAAAAAAGACAAAAATAGTAAAATAAAGGTCAGTTAAAATGTATACTATATTATGAATATGTGTACCATTCTAGCTAGCTTTCTGACATACTGTTGGTTGTTTACCTCAGTGGTCCCAAACCACCGGGCCGCGGCCCGGTACTGGTCCGTGGATCGATTGGTATCGGGCCGCACAAGAAATATATTTTTTTTTCTTTTTTTAATTAAATCAACATAAAAAACACAAAATACACTTACAAGTAGTGCACCAACCCAAAACAACTCTCTCCCCCCTTTTGTTCTGGGCATTGAACATGAAGACTCTTCCTTCACTGTTCCGAGTGGCCATGAGAGTCTTGGCAGTGCCTGCCTCCAGTGCTCCAGTGGAGCGAGTTTTCAGCCATGGTGGCATCATACTACGCCCCCATCGTGCACAAATGACTGACAGACTCTTGGCTAATTTGGTCTTTTGCAAATGCAATGCAGCATAGGGCCCTGACATATAAAAAGTACAACTTTTTTGTTATGTTCACGTATATGTCATGTTTTTTCAATGTTAACACTTTTGTACAAATAAGTACATTTGCACTTTATTTTTCAATGTGTTTGTTCTGTAAAGGAATGAGTTCATGTTTAAAATGACTGGTTAATAGTGCTATTATAAAGTGCAATGTCAGCACAATTTTCTTTCCTGCAATTTAAAATGCACTTGTTTTAATAAATAAATACAGCGTTTGAAAAGCATACACAATCTGTGTTAATATATTAGTCTGTGGTTAAAAGGACTTGAAAGGACTCGAAACTCAAAATGCAGGACTTAGGACTTGACTTGAGACTTTCCAGTCTTGACTTTGGACTTGACTCGGGGCTTGCCTGTCTTGACTCGGACTTGAGGGCAAAGACTTGAGACTTACTTGTGACTTGCAAAACAATGACTTGGTCCCACCTCTGGGTAAATAAAAACAGAAAACAATGATTTGCAAATCCTTTTCAACTTATATACAATTGAATAGACTGCAAAGACAATGTATTTAACGTTCAAACTGGGGAAAAAAAGGTTATTTTTTGCAAATATTAGCTCATTTGGAATTTGATGCCTGCAACATGTTTCAAAAAAGATGGCACGAGTGGCAAAAAATGTCTGAGAAAGTTGAGGAATGCTCATCAAACACTTATTGGGAACATCCCACAGGTGAACAGGCTAATTGGGAACAGGTTGGGTATAAAAGTAGATTCCGTGAAATGCTCAGTCGTTCACAAACAAGGACGGGGCGAGCGGGTCACCACTTTGTCAACAAATGCCTGAGCAAATTGTTTAAAGAACAACATTTCTCAACCAAGCTATTGCAAGGAATTGAGGGATTTCACCATCTACGCTCCGTAATATCGTCAAAAGGTTCAGAGAGTCTGGAGAAATCACTGCACGTAAGCCATGATATTACGGAACTGCATCATACTGCATCAAAAAGCGACATCGGCGTGTAAAGGATATCACCACATGGGCTCAGGAACACTTCAGAAAACCACTGTCGGTAACTACAGTTTGTTGCTACATCTGTAAGTGCAAGTTGAAACTCTACTATGCAAAGCCAAAGCCATTTATCAACAACACCCAGGGCCCGAGCTCATCTAAGATGGATTGATACAGAGTGGAAAAGTGTTCTGTGGTCTGACGAGTCCACATTTCAAATTGTTTTTTGGAAACTGTGGATGTTGTGTCCTCCGTACCAAAAGGCAGCATGTGTGATGGTATGGGGGTGTATTAGTGACCAAGACATGGGTAACTTACATATTTTCAGGATATATATATATATATATATATATATATATATATATATATATATATATATATATATATATATATATATATATATATATATATATATATATGTATGTGTGGGAAAAAAAATCACAAGACTACTTCATCTCTACAGGCCTGTTTCATGAGGGGGTTCCCTCAATCATCAGGAGATTTTAATGGGAGCATTCACATACCATGGATTATATAGGGCACAGAGTGGGTGGGTACAGGCTGGCGTAGGGGCGTGGTGATTGGCTCATGTGTTACCTAGGAGGTGTTTCCGTCTGTGGCGGCATGCTGATACAATTTCGCTGCGCTTGTTGAGGGATGACAGGTCTGGACGGTAAATAATAAACAGTTTCTCTTTCAAGCATAGGTTGCATCTTTTATTACCACTATTGTAAGGTGTGCTGGATGCAAGAATTTGCCATGTTATTGAATATTCAACATTATTGTCTTTGAGGTCCCAAATGTGTTTGCTGAGTTCTGTGGTATTCCGCAGGTTTTGGTTCCTGAAAGAAGCCTTGTGATTGTTCCATCTGGTTTTAAACTCTCCCTCGGTTAATCCTACATATGTGTCGGATGTGTTAATGTCCTTGCGTGTTACCTTAGATTGGTAAACAACTGATGTTTGTAAGCACCCCCCGTTGAGAGGGCAATCAGGTTTCTTGCGGCAGTTGCAGCCTTTGTTGGTTTTGGAGTCGCTCTGTCCGGGGGCCGACGGCTCATTTGCAATTGTTTTGTTGTGGTTTGAGATAATTTGTCGTATATTGTTCATACAGCTGTAGCTCAATTTAATGTTGTTCTTGTTGAATACTTTTCTTAGGGTGTTGTCTTTGGGAAAGTGTTTGTCAATCAGATTGAGGAATTTGTGTCCAATGTTAGTTGAGACGTTTCTGCTGTATGGGGGGTTGTACCAGATGATGTTGTTTCGTTCGCCCCTACGCCAGCCTGTACCCACCCACTCTGTGCCCTATATAAACCATGGTATGTGAATGCTCCCATTAAAATCTCCTGATGATTGAGGGAACCCCCTCATGAAACAGGCCTGTAGAGATGAAGTAGTCTTGTGATTTCTTTCCCCACACATACATATATTGCGCTCTACTACGGTATCGAGCACTATTTTTTGGATAACCTTATTAAGACATATATATATATATATATATATATATATATATATATATATATATATATATATATATATATATATATATATCCTGAAAATATGAAAACAAAACTGTGTTTATATAATTGATACTTCAAACTTGCATAAATAAATCTTAAGGAATATAACATAACTTGGCTTCTGAGAGCTTCAAAATGTGATGAATAAAATGCTAAAGTTGTTGATAAACAAGCAATTATATTAGTAATTAAATATGGTCATTTTAAATGAATTATTACGACAATTTAAAATTAATTATTTCAAACATGTTTATTTTAATGTATAATTCTATGGCTGGATGTAATAATGGGTCAGAAAAGATACAAATAAAAATACAATTAATTTTGATGTTTTTAGCAAAATATAGTAAAACATGTATTTATTTTTAATTTTTTTAATTAAGAAATATATTTATTTTTAGGTAAGATAAACATAATAATACAATTTATCCCTAGTCTGGATGATTTAGTTCTTGTCACCCTGTTGGCAAGGCTGTCCTCACTCAGGTCCGCATGGAGCTGGAGGGGGCGTTGCCTCCAGCTACGGCTGAAAATCGGGAGATTTCCGGGAGAATATTTCTCCCGGGAGGTTTTCGGGTGAGGCGCTGAATTTCGGGAGTCTCCCGGAAAATTCGGGAGGGTTGGCAAGTATGTCATGGACGCCCCTGCTTATTTCAGCAAGACAATGCCAAGCCACGTGTTACAGCAGCGTGGCTTCATAGTAAAAGAGTGCAGCCTGCCTGCAGTCCAGACCTGTCTCCCATTGAACGCTTCAAATATGTGTCTCCTCAGTTCTCGAAACCTTTACTGAGTGTTGTTAAAAGGAAAGGCAATGTAACACAGTGGTAAAAATGTATTTTTTGCAATGTGTTGCTGCCATTAGATTCTAAGTTCATGTTTATTTGCAAAAGAAAAATAAGTTTCTCAGTTGGAACTTTAAGTATCTTGTCTTTGCAAGGATTTGCAAATAATTGTATTCTGTTTTTGTTTACACAACATGCCAACTTCACTGCTTTTGGGTTTTGTAGAATAATCCCGTCAAAGATTATGTGAAATGGGCGCTGGTTTACAATCGTAGAAGAAAAATGTACACGTTCCAATTCACCTCAATATCTTGTCGGGACACATTTTACGTAGAAGATGCCAAATTCGTATTTTATGTAAATAAAAGTCTCAAAGCAGAGGACGGCGGCAGCTTATCTGTCAACTTTGACTATTAACCTCGGTGACGAGCACAAACGGGCTGCTTTTATCTAAATTGAAAAACAGACTAGTTTGAATATCATGGGGGGGGAATGCAACCCACCGCCTGCTTTCCCCATTTTTCTTGGCGCAGATAAGACTGTATTTAGCAGCTCGCCGACACAAGCTTATGAGAACAAAGCATTTCAGGCAAATAATTCCCTTTTTTTAATGGAATCCTTCGTGGGATGGAAATGTATATGAAGCAATTACTCTTGCGGTGCGGCGGTATTATAACCTGTTGGCAAAAACACAAGACGCCCGTCTTAATATGTCTTTTTATCATCACACGCCACGTCGGAATGGACGCCATTACTCATTCGCCAGGTGCCGAGTCTTATATTTGTTTTCAAAGTTTAGACTTAAGTTAATTCCGAATGAATAAACAGTTGGAAGCAAAACCTGGTTCTTGGTCTAAGGACCAGGCCTGGGCGATATGGCCTGGAAATAAAATCCCGGATTTTATCACAAAATGTTCAATTTGGGATTTTTTACGATTTTTTTCACTACTTTTTATCAAACAAAAACATTGAATACAAATGACAAGAGATGATTCAAAATAAGTTTTTATTTTATTTAAACATACACATCGTACCCCTTAGTTTGACATTCTCAGGTGGATTGGATCACTTCTTGTAGGAAAAGAGGCTCTAAATGGGACTTCGGAATGCAAAAGTGATAGCTCTATACTTGAGAAAAGACTACCTGTCTAGCTCAACGCCAACGTTTGAGTTATGACTCGAAGCAGTTGTTTTCCAGACACTTACACACTAACATTTCCTTACATGGTCAGGTTGTACTGTCCTGTGATGGCCTGAAAATAAAATCCTTGGATCACTTATTGTAGGAAAAGAGGCTCTAAATGGGACTACGATTTTTTTCACTACTTTTTATCAAACAAAAACATTGAATACAAATGACAAGAGATGATTCAAAATAAGTTTTTATTTTATTTAAACATACACATCGTACCCCTTAGTTTGACATTCTCAGGTGGATTGGATCACTTCTTGTAGGAAAAGAGGCTCTAAATGGGACTTCGGAATGCAAAAGTGATAGCTCTATACTTGAGAAAAGACTACCTGTCTAGCTCAACGCCAACGTTTGAGTTATGACTCGAAGCAGTTGTTTTCCAGACACTTACACACTAACATTTCCTTACATGGTCAGGTTGTACTGTCCTGTGATGGCCTGAAAATAAAATCCTTGGATCACTTATTGTAGGAAAAGAGGCTCTAAATGGGACTTCGGAATGCAAAAGTGATAGCTCTATACTTGAGAAAAGACTACCTGTCTAGCTTAATGCCAACGTTTGAGTTATGACTTAAAGCAGTTGTTTTCCAGACACTTACACATAAAGATCTCCTTACATGGTCAGGTTGTGCTGTCCTGACTTAGCACACACCCAGAAAGAGAAAGAAGGAATGTATAACTAACTGATGGTTTGGCTTTTCCAGGGGGGTTGGGGGGTAGCGCCTCATTTTCTTGACCTTTATCATCACACTCCACGTCGGATTGGACGTCATTACTCATTCGCCAGGTGCCGAGTCTTATATTTGTTTTCAAAGTTTAGACTTAAGTCAATCCCGGTTGAGCTTCCACAGGAAAATAAATGAATAAACAGTTAGAAGCCAAACCTGGTTCTCGGTCTAAGGACCAGGCTTGGGCGTTATGGCCAGAAATTAAAATCCTTGGATCACTTCTCGTAGGAAAAGAGGCTCTAAATGGGACTTCGGAATGCAAAAGTGATAGCTCTATACTTGAGAAAAGACTACCTGTCTAGCTCAACGCCAACGTTTGAGTTATGACTTGAAGCAGTTGTTTTCCAGACACTTACACACTAACATTTCCTTACATGGTCAGGTTGTGCTGTCCTGTGATGGCCTGAAAATAAAATCCCTGATTTATTTCACAAAATATTCAATTTGGGATTTTTTTACGATTTTTTTCCAATACTTTTTATAAAACAAAAACATTGAATACAAATGACAAAAGATGATTCAAAATAATTGTTTATTTAATTTAAACATAAACTAGTAGTTTGCATCGTACTCTAATTTGTATAATGTTGTTCTTTTTAGACCAGTAATAAATTGTACTGAAGTGAATTAATTAACTCATATTATGTCCCACATATAGTAAATGTTCATATTCACCCTGGAGAAAGCAAATCACCAAGTTTAAGTAAATAGTGGTATTTTAGTTTGACGACATAGTAAGATAAGGCCCCTTATTTTGACATTCACAGGTGGATTGGATCACTTATTGTAGGAAAAGAGGCTCTAAATGGAACTTCGGAATGCAAAAGTGATAGCTCTATACTTGAGAAAAGACTACCTGTCTAGCTTAATGCCAACGTTTGAGTTATGACTTAAAGCAGTTGTTTTCCAGACACTTCCACACAAACATCTCCTTACATGATCAGGTTGTGCTGTCCTGACTTAGCACACACCCAGAAAGAGAAAGAAGGAATATATATCTGAGGGTTTGGCTTCTCCAGTTGGCTTCCACTTAGCATGAACCTGTCTAAATATGAATGAGCGTGTAACCAAGACACTTATTTGTGACCTAGTTTACTTTCCACCACATTCTCTGAGGACTGAGGAGACACATTGTATGTTAGCCTACATTACGCTAAATGACTTGACAACGCCGGCGTTCTGAACAAAACATGCTTTAAGAGAGGAACTGGATAATAGATTGTATTACTAAATAAGTTATTTCACGCGAAACGAGGACGTGCTGAGCGGTTAGGAGACACAAGTTCCAGTGGAGGGAAATGAACGGCCTGCACGAAACAAAGCACAAGTCAATTAGAATACTGGAAATACTAAGAAGAAGATATTCACTAAGTGGGCAACCCAGAGGGCAATAATGGCATAGTGTCCTGCCCAAGTGCACAACGGCGGAAGCTGGAATCGAACCATGAACCCTTAATGGTTGTACTACTTGCTGAGCCACTTGTTCTTAACCATCTAACCCAGGGGACGGCAACCAAACAATGTTGAAGGAGCCATATATAAGTGTTATAATGAAGGCAACACATGATGTAAGTGTCTATATTAGCCTACTATCAAAATGACTTTAAAAGTCTTACATAAGTGTTATAATGAAGGCAACACATGATGTAAGTGTCTATATTAGCTATATTAGCCTACTATCAAAATGACTTTAAAAGTCTTATATAAGTGTTATAATGAAGGCAACGCATGATGTAAGTGTCTATATTAGCTATATTAGCCTACTATCAAAATTACTTTAAAAGTTTTCCATATGTGTTATAATGAAGACAACACATGATGTAAGTGTCTATATGAGCCTACTATCAAAATGACTGTAAAAGTCTTATATAAGTGTTATAATGAAGACAACACATGATGCAAGTGTCTATATTAGCTATATTAGCCTACTATCAAAACGACTTTAAAAGTCTTATATAAGTGTTATAATGAAGGCAACACATGATGTAAGTGTCTATATTAGCTGTATTAGCCTACTATCAAAATGACTTTAAAAGTCTTATATAAGTGTTATAATGAAGACAACACATGATGTAAGTGTCTATATTAGCTATATTAGCCTACTATCAAAATGACTTTAAAAGTCTTATATAAGTCTTATAATGAAGACAACACATGATGTAAGTGTCTATATTAGCCTACTATCAAAATTACTTTAAAAGTATTATATAAGTGTTATAATGAAGACAACACATGATGTAAGTGTCAATATTAGCCGACTATCAAAATGACTTTAAAAGTATTATATAAGTGTTATAATGAAGACAACACATGATGTAAGTGTCTATATTAGCCTACTATCAAAATGACTTTAAAAGTCTTATATAAGTCTTATAATGAAGACAACACATGATGTAAGTGTCTATACTAGCCTACTATCAAAATGACTTTAAAAGTACTATATAAGTGTTATAATGAAGACAACACATGATGTAAGTGTCTATATTAGCCTACTATCAAAATGACTTTAAAAGTCTTATATAAGTGTTATAATGAAGACAACACATGATGTAAGTGTCTATATTAGCCTACTATCAAAATGACTTTAAAAGTCTTATATAAGTGTTATAATGAAGACAACACATGATGTAAGTGTCTATATTAGCCTACTATCAAAATGACTTTAAAAAGACTTATATAAGTGTTATAATGAAGACAACAAATGATGTAAGTTTCTATATTAGCTATATTAGCCTACTATCAAAATTACTTTAAAAGTCATTCTTTGCAAGCTCGGTAACGTTTGCTGTGGTCTGGAACAACATGGCGTACAAACAACTATCATCAGAAATGCAGCCAACATTACATACAGGTAATGTCACGATACATGCAAATATAAATTAAATACGCAGAGGACATAAGTAAAGGAAATTAAATTATCTCAAATATAGCTACAAAAAGGCATAACAATGCAATTTGTACATACAGCTAGCCTAAATAGCATGTTAGCATCAATTATTGTCTTCAATTAAGTTCGCCTTTGTGTATTCACGCACAGCATAAAAGGTTTGGTGGACAAAACGAGACAAAGGAGGGGTGGCGTAAATCACGTCTTTCTGTGGCAGCGTCGGAGAAAGTTGCGCATGTAAACGAACTACGGTGAGTTCAAGGACCGCCAAAGTTAGTAGGACAAAACCTCTCATCAGTGAAGCATGTTTAATACAAACATTGAGATTTTTCTAACAATTTGGAAGGTTTGTGTCATGTTTGTCCTCCAAAAACCAGACCTGGGCATTCTACGGCCCCCAGAGATGCAGCTTTTAGGACAAGTTTCGTCATTTCTCACAAAATCGCCAGAAAAAGTAAGGCGCTTTCTGACGGAGAGTTTATTAAGGAGTGCTTATTGGACTCTGTTGCGCATTTGAGAACGTGTCACTCTCCCGACGCACTGTAACGAGGCGGGTTGAGACCATCGCTGGAAACTTGGAGCTTCAGCTGAAGAACAGAACGGCCGACTTTGACTGTTTTTCGCTGGCTTTGGGGGAGAACTGCAATGTCCGTAACACCGCCCAGCTGCTCATCTTCTTTTACGTGGGATAACTGCAAGACTTTCAAATCACGGAGGAGCCGGCAGCCATGCAGTCAATTAAAGAGACAACCACAGGTAATGACTTGTTCACATAGGTTAACCCTAAACCTAACCCTAAAAAAAATTGTAATTGTTAAAATTGCTTAAAAAATTAAAAACATTTAAAATTGTTTTAAATTGTTTTAAAAAATTTTACAAATTAAAAAAAAGTTTAAAACATTTTACAAATTGAAAAAAAAATAAAAAAATAAAAGCATTTAAAAACATTTTTAAAAAATTAAAAAAATTAGAAAATCATTTTTTACCTTGAAAATTTTTTTTTACCTTGAACATTTTTTTGTACCTTGAAAATAATTTTTTACCTTGAAAAAAAGAATTTTACCTTGAAAAAAAAATTTTACCTTGAAAATTTTGTTGTACCTTGAAAATCCTTTTTTACCTTGAAAAAAAAATTTTACCTTGAAAAAAAAATTTTACCTTGAAAATTTTTTTGTACCTTGAAAATCTTTTTTTATTTATTTATTTATTTTTTTATTTATTTTTTTTTTTTTTTGAAAATCATTTTTTACCTTGAAAAAAAATTTTTACCTTGAAAAAAAAATTTTACCTTGAAAATTTTTTTGTACCTTGAAAATCATTTTTTACCTTGAAAAAAAAATTTTACCTTGAAAAAAAAATGTTACCTTGAAAATTTTTTTGTACCTTGAAAATCATTTTTTACCTTGAAAAAAAAATTTTACCTTGAAAAAAAAATGTTACCTTGAAAATTTTTTTGTACCTTGAAAATCACTTTTTACCTTGAAAAAAAATTTTTACCTTGAAAAAAAAATGTTACCTTGAAAAATTTTTTGTACCTTGAAAATCATTTTTTTACCTTGAAAAAAAAATTGTTACCTTGAAAAAAAAATTTTACCTTGAAATTTTTTTTGTACCTTGAAAATCATTTTTTATCTTGAAAAAAAAATTTTACCTTGAAAAAAAAATTTTACCTTGAAAATTTTTTTGTACCTTGAAAATCATTTTTTACCTTGAAAGAAAAATTTTACCTTGAAAAAAAAATTTTACCTTGAAAATTTTTTTGTACCTTGAAAATCATTTTTTACCTTGAAAAATTTTTTTTACCTTGAAAAAAAAATTTTACCTTGAAAATTTTTTTGTACCTTGAAAATCATTTTTTAACTTGAAAAAATTTTTTTACCTTGAAAAAAAAATTTTACCTTGAAAATTTTTTTGTACCTTGAAAATCATTTTTTACCTTGAAAAAAAAGTTACCTTGAAAAAAAAATTTTACCTTGAAAAAAAAATTTTACCTTGAAAATTTTTTTCTACCTTGAAAATCATTTTTTACCTTGAAAAAAAATGTTTACCTTGAAAAAAAAATTTTACCTTGAAAAAAAAATTTTACCTTGAAAATTTTTTTGTACCTTGAAAATCATTTTTTACCTTGAAAAAAAAATTTTACCTTGAAAAAAAATTTTTACCTTGAAAATTTTTTTGTACCTTGAAAATCATTTTTTACCTTGAAAATTTTTTTTTGCGTGTTTGGACATGTTAGGACTGAAATGGGACAAGCTGGCAGGTGTGATATCAGATGGTTGTCCAAATGTTGGACTTTTAAAGAGGATGCAGGATAAAGTGACAGAAATGGACATTTTTGCAGTGTATTATACATCAGGAAGTGTTGTGTAAGAGTAGCAATCTGCTTTTGTATAAAGTTAGGTTAAATGAAATTATTATTATTATTATTATTATTAGGGCCCGCAAGGCCCATTGTAAAAGGAATCCCAATGGGAGTCCTTTTACAATGGGACAGAGGACCCTATTGAATTTGTAAGGTTTTATTATTCTTTATAATTATTATACCGACCGCCTCTTTGAGCTGTAATTTGACCCACTTAACATGCTTCAAAACTCACCATATTTGACCTGCGAAAATTGCCTTTTACCCCAAAACTCAAAATTGCGCTCTAGCGCCCCCTAGGAAAAAAAAAAACTAGACTGCCTGTATCTCCCACTAGGAAGGTCGGAGAGACATGAAACAAAAAACCTCTATGTAGGTCTGACTTAGACCTAGATTTCCTAATTGTACATTCTCGGGCAGAAATTGAAGTTGGCAATTCCCCCTTCAAGACAAAAATGTACTAAAAACAGTCACTTTTGCCTCTTTGAGCTGTAATTTGACCCCCTTAACACGCTTCGAAACTCACTGAACTGAACACACACATCAGGACTGGCAAAAATTGCGATCTAATAAAAAAAACTCAAAATTGCGCTCTCGCAATTTTGGAATAAAATGCAGAAAAAACTGCTCATCGGAAGAAAGAAAATGACAAAACTGCCTGTAACTCCCATTTGGAAGGTCGGAGAGACATGAAACAAAAACCTCTATGTAGGTCTCACTTAGACCTACATTTCATAGATTGACATCCTTCAGCGAAAATGTACAGGAAGTTTGCAATTCCCCCTTCAAAACAACATTTTTGTAAAAACCGGTCACCTGTCTTCAAACAATATCTCCTGTGAGCACGTTTGTTGTTTCGGCTTCAAAGGACTACCAGTGGACAAAAGTATTGGAACACCTACACTGGACAAAAGTATTGGGACTCTTAGGACTACAACTTGACCAAAGTATTGGGACACTTAGGACTAAAACTGGACAAAAGTTTTGGGACACTTAGGACTAAAACTGGACAAAAGTATTGGGACACTTAGGATCAAAACTTGACGAAAGTATTGGGACACTGAGGACTAAAACTTGACGTAAGTATTGGTAAACTTCGGACTACCATGGGACAAAAGTATTGGGACACTTAGGACTAAAACTGGAGAAAAGTATTGGGACACTTAGGACTAAAACTGGACAAAAGTATTGGGACACTTCGGACTACCACTAGACAAAAGTATTGGGACACTTAGGACTAAAACTGGACAAAAGTATTGGGACACTTCGGACTACCACTGGACAAAAGTATTGGAACACCTACACTGGACAAAAGTATTGGGACTCTTAGGACTAAAACTTGACCAAAGTATTGGGACACTTAGGACTAAAACTGGACAAAAGTATTGGGACACTTAGGACTACCACTGGACAAAAGTATTGGAACACCTACACTGGACAAAAGTATTGGGACTCTTAGGACTACAACTTGACCAAAGTATTGGGACACTTAGGACTACAACTGGACAAAAGTATTGGGACACTTAGGACTACAACTGGACAAAAGTATTGGGACACTTAGGACTTAAACTGGACAAAAGTATTGGGACACTTAGGACTACCACTGTACGAAAAGTATTGGAACACCTACACTGGACAAAAGTATTGGGACTCTTAGGACTACAACTTGACCAAAGTATTGGGACACTTAGGACTACAACTGGACAAAAGTATTGGGACACTTAGGACTAAAACTGGACAAAAGTTTTGGGACACTTAGGACTAAAACTGGACAAAAGTATTGGGACACTTAGGATCAAAACTTGACGAAAGTATTGGGACACTGAGGACTAAAACTTGACATAAGTATTGGGAAACTTCGGACTACCACTGGACAAAAGTATTGGAACACCTACACTGGACAAAAGTATTGGGACTCTTAGGACTACAACTTGACCAAAGTATTGGGACACTTAGGACTACAACTGGACAAAAGTATTGGGACACTTAGGACTAAAACTGGACAAAAGTTTTGGGACACTTAGGACTAAAACTGGAAAAAAGTATTGGGACACTTGGGACGTGAACTGGACAAAAGTATTGGGACACTTGGGACTAACACTTGACAAAAGTATTGGGACACTTAGGACGAAAACTGGAGAAAAGTATTGGGACACTTAGGACTAAAACTGGACAAAAGTATTGGGACACTTCGGACTACCACTAGACACAAGTATTGGGACACTTAGGACTTAAACTGGACAAAAGTATTGGGACACTTCGGATTACGACTAGACAAAAGTATTGGGACACTTAGGACTAAAACTGGACAAAAGTATTGGGACACTTCGGACTACCACTAGACAAAAGTATTGGGACACTTAGGACTTAAACTGGACAAAAGTATTGGGACACTTAGGACTACCACTAGACAAAAGTATTGGGACACTTAGGACTACAACTTGACCAAAGTATTGGGACACTTAGGACTACAACTGGACAAAAGTATTGGGACACTTAGGACTAAAACTGGACAAAAGTTTTGGGACACTTAGGACTAAAACTGGACAAAAGTATTGGGACACTTAGGATCAAAACTTGACGAAAGTATTGGGACACTGAGGACTAAAACTTGACATAAGTATTGGGAAACTTTGGACTACCACGGGACAAAAGTATTGGGACACTTAGGACTAAAACTGGAAAAAAGTATTGGGACACTTGGGACGTGAACTGGACAAAAGTATTGGGACACTTGGGACTAACACTTGACAAAAGTATTGGGACACTTAGGACGAAAACTGGACAAAAGTATTGGGACACTTCGGACTACCACTAGACAAAAGTATTGGGACACTTAGGACTTAAACTGGACAAAAGTATTGGAACACCTACACTGGGCAAAAGTATTGGGACTCTTAGGACTACAACTTGACCAAAGTATTGGGACACTTAGGACTAAAACTGGACAAAAGTATTGGGACACTTAGGACTAAAACTGGACAAAAGTATTGGGACACTTAGGACTACCACTGGACAAAAGTATTGGAACACCTACACTGGACAAAAGTATTGGGACTCTTAGGACTACAACTTGACCAAAGTATTGGGACACTTAGGACTACAACTGGACAAAAGTATTGGGACACTTAGGACTAAAACTGGACAAAAGTTTTGGGACACTTAGGACAAAAACTGGACAAAAGTATTGGGACACTTAGGATCAAAACTTGACGAAAGTATTGGGACACTGAGGACTAAAACTTGACATAAGTATTGGGAAACTTCGGACTACCACGGGACAAAAGTATTGGGACACTTAGGACTAAAACTGGAAAAAAGTATTGGGACACTTGGGACGTGAACTGGACAAAAGTATTGGGACACTTCGGACTACCACTAGACAAAAGTATTGGGACACTTAGGACTTAAACTGGACAAAAGTATTGGGACACTTAGGACTACCACTGGACAAAAGTATTGGAACACCTACACTGGACAAAAGTATTGGGACTCTTAGGACTACAACTTGACCAAAGTATTGGGACACTTAGGACTAAAACTGGACAAAAGTATTGGGACACTTAGGACTACCACTGGACAAAAGTATTGGAACACCTACACTGGACAAAAGTATTGGGACTCTTAGGACTACAACTGGACAAAAGTATTGGGACACTTAGGACTAAAACTGGACAAAAGTATTGGGACACTTAGGATCAAAACTTGACGAAAGTATTGGTACACTGAGGACTGAAACTTGACATAAGTATTGGGAAACTTCGGACTACCACGGGACAAAAGTATTGGGACACTTAGGACTAAAACTGGAAAAAAGTATTGGGACACTTGGGACGTGAACTGGACAAAAGTATTGGGACACTTGGGACTAACACTTGACAAAAGTATTGGGACACTTAGGACGAAAACTGGAGAAAAGTATTGGGACACTTAGGACTAAAACTGGACAAAAGTATTGGGACACTTCGGACTACCACTGGACAAAAGTATTGGAACACCTACACTGGGCAAAAGTATTGGGACTCTTAGGACTACAACTTGACCAAAGTATTGGGACACTTAGGACTAAAACTGGACAAAAGTATTGGGACACTTAGGACTAGCAGCTGCCAAATATGCGGGCCCGACCAACGCTGCTTGCAGCTTTAATTATTATTATTATTTATCTTACGGTATATCAAAAATAATTAGAGGAAAATTGAATTGAAATATTGTCGGTGTGGAAGGTCGGAGAGACATGAAACAAAAACCTCTATGTAGGTCTCACTTAGACCTACATTTCATAGGTTGACATCCTTCAGCAAAAATGTACAGGAAGTTTGCAATTCCCCCTTCAAAACAAAATTTTTGTAAAAACCGGTCACCTGCCTTCAAACAATATCTCCTCTGAGCACGTTTGTTGTTTCGGCTTCAAAGGACTACCAGTGGACAAAAGTATTGGGACGCTTACACTGGACAAAAGTATTGGGACACTTAGGACTACAACTGGACAAAAGTATTGGGACACTTAGGACTAAAACTGGACAAAAGTTTTGGGACACTTAGGACTAAAACTGGACAAAAGTATTGGGACACTTAGGATCAAAACTTGACGAAAGTATTGGGACACTGAGGACTAAAACTTGACATAAGTATTGGGAAACTTCGGACTACCACGGGACAAAAGTATTGGGACACTTAGGACTAAAACTGGAAAAAAAGTATTGGGACACTTGGGACGTGAACTGGACAAAAGTATTGGAACACTTGGGACTAACACTTGACAAAAGTATTGGGACACTTAGGACGAAAACTGCAGAAAAGTATTGGGACACTTAGGACTAAAACTGGACAAAAGTATTGGGACACTTCGGACTACCACTAGACAAAAGTATTGGGACACTTAGGACTTAAACTGGACAAAAGTATTGGGACACTTAGGACTACCACTGGACAAAAGTATTGGAACACCTACACTGGGCAAAAGTATTGGGACTCTTAGGACTACAACTTCACCAAAGTATTGGGACACTTAGGACTAGGTCTCACTTAGACCTACATTTCATAGATTGACATCCTTCAGCAAAAATGTACAGGAAGTTTGCAATTCCCCCTTCAAAACAAAATTTTTGTAAAAACCGGTCACCTGTCTTCAAACAATATCTCCTCTGAGCACGTTTGTTGTTTCGGCTTCAAAGGACTACCAGTGGACAAAAGTATTGGGACGCTTACACTGGACAAAAGTATTGGGACACTTAGGACTAAAACTGGACAAAAGTATTGGGACACTTAGGACTACCACTGGACAAAAGTATTGGAACACCTACACTGGACAAAAGTATTGGGACTCTTAGGACTACAACTGGACAAAAGTATTGGGACACTTAGGACTAAAACTGGACAAAAGTATTGGGACACTTAGGACTACCACTAGACAAAAGTATTGGGACACTTAGGACTACAACTGGACAAAAGTATTGGGACACTTAGGACTACAACTGGACAAAAGTATTGGGACACTTAGGACTTAAACTGGACAAAAGTATTGGAACACCTACACTGGACAAAAGTATTGGGACTCTTAGGACTACAACTTGACCAAAGTATTGGGACACTTAGGACTACAACTGGACAAAAGTATTGGGACACTTCGGACTACCACGAGACAAAAGTATTGGGACACTTATGACTTAAACTGGACAAAAGTATTGGGACACTTAGGACTACCACTAGACAAAAGTATTGGGACACTTAGGACTTAAACTGGACAAAAGTATTGGGACACTTGGGACTAACACTTGACAAAAGTATTGGGACACTTAGGACGAAAACTGGAGAAAAGTATTGGGACACTTGGGACTAACACTTGACAAAAGTATTGGGACACTTAGGACGAAAACTGGAGAAAAGTATTGGGACACTTAGGACTAAAACTGGACAAAAGTATTGGGACACTTCGGACTACCACTGGACAAAAGTATTGGGACTCTTAGGACTACAACTTGACCAAAGTATTGGGACACTTAGGACTAAAACTGGACAAAAGTATTGGGACACTTAAAAAATTAATTGCCCACCCCTGTCCTACACAAACCAAATTCAAACTAAAAATATACTTTTCCATTTTCATACATTTTTGCAAAATCTCCAGGGAGCCACTAGGGCGGCGCTAAAGAGCCGCAGGTTGCCGACTCCCAATGCAAAACAATTAAAGTGTACAAACAGAAAGTCGTGAGTGGAGAATTATTCGACGTTTCGTAGAATTTAGCAATAAAAGTGTTCAATAGCGTGGTTATTTCCCCACACTGAGTGTAAAAATCAGTTAATTAATTGGATTTGGAGTCCCATCAAGTGTGAAGTACTCACATGTCTCCATGCTGGCGCCTTCCTCCGCTTGGACGTGAGGTTTGTCGTACGACTTGTCGATGGCCGCCCTGAAGCTTTCGTTGCAGCCCCGGCCTCGGACGATCCGCGAGCGCGGCCGGTTGACGTTGATCTCGGCGCTCCGCGTCGCCGCCGCGACGGCGGTGTGGAGGCTTTCCAGGGAACTGGACTTTTTGAGGCCCAGCGTCGGTCCCACGGAATGTCCTGAAGACACAAACAGTGACACCAGAGACGATGACTAACCAATCACAGTCAATCTTCACATTTAGGGCTGTCAGAATAAAAGTGCGACTTAATTGATTTAATTAACTCCAAACATGTAGAATAAAAGAGCGCTGTCTTTCAGTCCTATTTATTTTTAGCTCTATTTATTTAGTTTTATGCTGCAGCTGTTACATACAGGTAAAAGCCAGTAAATTAGAATATTTTGAAAAACTTGATTTATTTCAGTAATTGCATTCAAAAGGTGTAACTTGTACATTATATTTATTCATTGCACACAGACTGATGCATTCAAATGTTTATTTCATTTAATTTTGATGATTTGAAGTGGCAACAAATGAAAATCCAAAATTCCGTGTGTCACAAAATTAGAATATTGTGTAAGGCTAATACAAAAAAGGGATTTTTAGAAATGTTGGCCAACTGAAAAGTATGAAAATGAAAAATATGAGCATGTACAATACTCAATACTTGGTTGGAGCTCCTTTTGCCTCAATTACTGCGTTAATGCGGCGTGGCATGGAGTCGATGAGTTTCTGGCACTGCTCAGGTGTTATGAGAGCCCAGGTTGCTCTGATAGTGGCCTTCAACTCTTCTGCGTTTTTGGGTCTGGCATTCTGCATCTTCCTTTTCACAATACCCCACAGATTTTCTATGGGGCTAAGGTCAGGGGAGTTGGCGGGCCAATTTACAACAGAAATACCATGGTCCGTAAACCAGGCACGGGTAGATTTTGCGCTGTGTGCAGGCGCCAAGTCCTGTTGGAACTTGAAATCTCCATCTCCATAGAGCAGGTCAGCAGCAGGAAGCATGAAGTGCTCTAAAACTTGCTGGTAGACGGCTGCGTTGACCCTGGATCTCAGGAAACAGAGTGGACCGACACCAGCAGATGACATGGCACCCCAAACCATCACTGATGGTGGAAACTTTACACTAGACTTCAGATCCTGTGCCTCTCCTGTCTTCCTCCAGACTCTGGGACCTCGATTTCCAAAGGAAATGCAAAATTTGCATGGTTGGGTGATGGTTTGGGGTGCCATGTCATCTGCTGGTGTCGGTCCACTCTGTTTCCTGAGATCCAGGGTCAACGCAGCCGTCTACCAGCAAGTTTTAGAGCACTTCATGCTTCCTGCTGCTGACCTGCTCTATGGAGATGGAGATTTCAAGTTCCAACAGGACTTGGCGCCTGCACACAGCGCAAAATCTACCCGTGCCTGGTTTACGGACCATGGTATTTCTGTTCTAAATTGGCCCGCCAACTCCCCTGACCTTAGCCCCATAGAAAATCTGTGGGGTATTGTGAAAAGGAAGATGCAGAATGCCAGACCCAAAAACGCAGAAGAGTTGAAGGCCACTATCAGAGCAACCTGGGCTCTCATAACACCTGAGCAGTGCCAGAAACTCATCGACTCCATGCCACGCCGCATTAACGCAGTAATTGAGGCAAAAGGAGCTCCAACCAAGTATTGAGTATTGTACATGCTCATATTTTTCATTTTCATACTTTTCAGTTGGCCAACATTTCTAAAAATCCCTTTTTTGTATTAGCCTTAAGTAATATTCTAATTTTGTGACACACGGAATTTTGGATTTTCATTTGTTGCCACTTCAAATCATCAAAATTAAATGAAATAAACATTTGAATGCATCAGTCTGTGTGCAATGAATAAATATAATGTACAAGTTACACCTTTTGAATGCAATTACTGAAATAAATCAAGTTTTTCAAAACATTCTAATTTACTGGCTTTTACCTGTATACTCTAATATTGTACATGGTAATTGTTGTATATTGTATATATGATGTAAACATATAATATAATATAGTATATCAGTATATATCATCGTGGAGGGAGGTGTGGCCAGCGCTGCCTGCAGGAGCGGAGGTCACTGCCTCTGTCCATGGTCCATGTGTGACAGTGGAACTGCTAAGAAGCGACTTCCACAATCATATACTGTACATATGTTATGTAAATATTACGTATATATGTTATATTTTATATTGCTATATTTAGTCTATTTTATACCTGCATTGTCCTTTCCATCCTTACACTTTCCATCCTTTGTAACTGAGCTACTGTGTGGAACAATTTCCCTTGTGGATCATTAAAGTTTGTCTATGTCTAAGTCTAAGTCTAGTCCACATAGGCCGGATGTGGCCCGCCACTTCATTTTATTTGGCCCTGGAAATAAAAATGTATCAATAAAGTACTGTAACTTTTCGTACTAAATGTATTCTTTCTATTTTGGGGAGAAATAAATAAATAAATGTAATCGCAAATTATGTTAACTTAAATATTTTCTAATTATACGAAAATATATTATCAAACATTCCAAAAATTTTTAAAATATAAATATAAATTTCATGGTCAAAATGTGAATTTTTTTGTGGTGTTTACTGCATTTTTCTCTAAAAAAAAAAGCAAAATAAAACATTACTTTTTTTATTGTAATAAACTGTGGTGCCGTTTTGGCATTTACAGTAATACACGGAAAAATATACACTTGTTGATTTCCGGTAAAAATCGAAACAAAAAAACTGGCAAATCAGGTGCCAAAATTTTACTGTAAAATTGCAGTTTTTTTATTTACAGTAAAAAAAAAAAAACAATTGTCAATTTTACATTAACTGAACTGCTTCAGCCTGCGACACAGTCGTTTTGATAGTAGGCTATTATAGCTAATATAGACACTTACATTATGTGTTGTCTTCATTATAACACTTATATAATACTTTTAAAGTCATTTTGATAGTAGGCTAATATAGACACTTACATCATGTGTTGCCTTCATTATAACACTTATATAAATATAATACTTTTAAAGTCATGTTGATAGTAGGCTAATATAACTAATATAGACACTTACATCATGTGTTGCCTTCATTATAACACTTATATAAGACTTTTAAAGTCATTTTGATAGTAGGCTAATATAGACACTTACATCATGTGTTATCTTCATTATAACACTTATATAAGACTTTTAAAATCATTTTGATAGTAGGCTAATATAGACACTTACATCATGTGTTGTCTTCATTATAACACTTATATAAGACTTTTAAAGTCATTTTGATAGTAGGCTAATATAGACACTTACATCATGTGTTGTCTTCATTATAACACTTATATAAGACTTTTAAAGTCATTCTGATAGTAGGCTAATATAACTAATATAGACACTTACATCATGTGTTGCCTTCATTATAACACTTATATAATACTTTTAAAGTCATTTTGATAGTAGGCTAATATAACTAATATAGACACTTACATCATGTGTTGTCTTCATTATAACACTTATATAAGACTTTTAAAGTCATTTTGATAGTAGGCTAATATAACTAATATAGACACTTACATCATGTGTTGTCTTCATTATAACACTTATATAAGACTTTTAAAGTCATTTTGATAGTAAGCTGATATAACTAATATAGACACTTACATCATGTGTTGTCTTCATTATAACACTTATATAAGACTTTTAAAGTCACTTTGATAGTAGGCTAATATAGACACTTACATCATGTGTTGCCTTCATTATAACACTTATATAAGACTTTTAAAGCCATTTTGATAGTAGGCTAATATAGACACTTACATCATGTGTTATATTCATTATAACACTTATATAATACTTTTAAAGTCATTTTGATAGTTGGCTAATATAACTAATATAGATACTTACATCATGTCTTGTCTTCATTATAACACTTATATAAGACTTTTAAAGTCATTTTGATAGTAGGCTAATATAGCTAATATAGACACTTACATCATGTGTTGTCTTCATTATAACACTTATATAAGACTTTTAAAGTCATTTTGATAGTAGGCTAATATAGACACTTGCATCATGTGTTGTCTTCATTATAACACTTATATAAGACTTTTAAAGTCATTTTGATAGTAGGCTAATATAGACACTTACATCATGTGTTGTCTTCATTATAACACTTATATAATACTTTAAAGTCATTTTGATAGTAGGCTAATATAACTAACATAGACACTTACATCATGTGTTGCCTTCATTATAACACTTATATAAGACTTTTAAAGTCATTTTGATAGTAGGCTAATATAGACACTTACATCATGTGTTGTCTTCATTATAACACTTATATAATACTTTTAAAGTCATTTTGATAGTAGGCTAATATAACTAATATAGACACTTACATCATGTGTTGTCTTCATTATAACACTTATATAAGACTTTTAAAGTCATTTTGATAGTAGGCTAATATAGACACTTACATCATGTGTTGTCTTCATTATAACACTTATATAGGACTTTTAAAGTCATTTTGAGAGTAGGCTAATATAGACACTTACATCATGTGTTGTCTTCATTATAACACTTATATAAGACTTTTAAAGTCATTTTGATAGTAGGCTAATATAGACACTTACATCATGTGTTGTCTTCATTATAACACTTATATAAGACTTTTAAAGTCATTTTGATAGTAGGCTAATATAACTAATATAGACACTTACATCATGTGTTGCCTTCATTATAACACTTATATAAGACTTTTAAAGTCATTTTGATAGTAGGCTAATATAGACACTTACATCATGTGTTGTCTTCATTATAACACTTATATAAGACTTTTAAAGTAATTTTGATAGTAGGCTGATATAGACACTTACGTCATGTGTTGCCTTCATTATAACACTTACATAAGACTTTTAAAGTCATTTTGATAGTAGGCTAATATAACTAATATAGACACTTACATCATGTGTTGTCTTCATTATAACACTTATATAATGCTTTTAAAGTCATTTTGATAGTAGGCTAATATAGCTAATATAGACACTTACATCATGTGTTGTCTTCATTATAACACTTATATAAGACTTTTAAAGTCATTTTGATAGTAGGCTAATATAGACACTTACATCATTTGTTGTCTTCATTATAACACTTATATAGGACTTTTAAAGTCATTTTGAGAGTAGGCTAATATAGACACTTACATCATGTGTTGTCTTCATTATAACACTTATATAAGACTTTTAAAGTCATTTTGATAGTAGGCTAATATAACTAATATAGACACTTACATCATGTGTTGCCTTCATTATAACACTTATATAAGACTTTTAAAGTCATTTTGATAGTAGGCTAATATAGACACTTACATCATGTGTTGTCTTCATTATAACACTTATATAAGACTTTTAAAGTAATTTTGATAGTAGGCTGATATAGACACTTACGTCATGTGTTGCCTTCATTATAACACTTACATAAGACTTTTAAAGTCATTTTGATAGTAGGCTAATATAACTAATATAGACACTTACATCATGTGTTGTCTTCATTATAACACTTATATAATGCTTTTAAAGTCATTTTGATAGTAGGCTAATATAACTAATATAGACACTTACATCATGTGTTGTCTTCATTATAACACTTATATAAGACTTTTATAGACATTTTGAGAGTAGGCTAATATAGACACTTACATCATGTGTTGTCTTCATTATAACAGTGTCCGATAACAATATCAATATTGTTTTTTATTCAACATGTAAATTAATTGATTGATTTAAGTACATGTGGCACAATTTAATGACTTATAATATTTTAGAATAAATACAATTTGTGTTAAATAATATATATATATATATATATATATATATATATATATATATATATATATATATATATATATATATATGTATATATATATATATTTTTATTTATTTTTTTTTTTATTTTTTTTATATTTTTTTTTAAATTAATATAATAGGCTATTTTATTTGTTTTATTCATTCAATGGCAACAGAGTATTTTTGTTCTGCCGTGTGGACCGACTGTAAACTGAGCAGTGGCACAGAAAGCAGTAATCATGTTGCCAATATTCGGGCGTTTGTTTCGGCGCTGTAAGTGGAGCCCAACAACAGTATTGGTATTTCATTTTGTAAGGGCACAAGCGTCAGTTCCCTGCAGGTCTGACATTAGCTGCCAGTTGGCGAGCAAACAGAACGGTTGATTTCCTGTCTACTTTCTGAGGCTGTTGCCTCCATTCAGCTCCAAGCAAGGTGGAGTCCATGTCCTCTGCAGAAGGAAATACTCAGTAATACAGATTACTGCTATTTCAATTACTTTGGGGGCCTTAAAAGCTCTCTTAACGTACAAGTAGAGTGTTAAACACCAGTTGACTTCATATGTTTCATTGCTTAAGCACCATAATTGTCACACACACACTAGGTGTGGT
>NC_084554.2:53950000-53977500 GCF_033978685.3 Nerophis lumbriciformis
CTACATTATATATATACTTGCAGTGTGTATATTGTACATATTACATATTGTTATGAAGGTGTCTGTTACTACATTATATATATATATATACTTGCAGTGTGTGTATTGTACGTATTACATATTGTTATGAAGGTGTCTGTTACTACATTATATATATACTTGCAGTGTGTATATTGTACATATTACATATTGATATGAAGGTGTCTGTTACTACATTATATATATATATATATATATATATATATATATATATATATATATATATATATATATATATACATATACATATACTTGCAGTGTGTATATTGTACATATTACATATTGTTATGAAGGTGTCTGTTACTACATTATATATATATATATATATATATATATATATACATATATATATATATATATATATATATATATATATATATATATATATATATATATATATATATATACATATACTTGCAGTGTGTATATTGTACATATTACATATTGTTATGAAGGTGTCTGTTACTACATTATATATATACTTGCAGTGTGTATATTGTACATATTACATATTGTTATGAAGGTGTCTGTTACTACATTATACATATACTTGCAGTGTGTATATTGTACATATTACATATTGTTATGAAGGTGTCTGTTACTACATTATATATATACTTGCAGTTGTATATTGTACATATTACATATTGTTATGAAGGTGTCTGCTACTACATTATATATATACTTTCTGTGTATATTGTACATATTACTTTTTGCTATGAAGGTGTCTGTTACTACATTATATATATACTTGCAGTGTGTATATTGTACATATTACATATTGTTATGAAGGTGTATGTTACTACATTATATATATATGTGCAGTGTGTGTATTGTACATATTACATATTGTTATGAAGGTGTCTGTTACTACATTATATATATACTTGCAGTGTGTATATTGTACATATTACATATTGTTATGAAGGTGTCTGTTACTGCATTATATATATATACTTGCAGTGTGTATATTGTACATATTACATATTGTTATGAAGGAGTCTGTTACTACATTATATATATACTTGCAGTGTGTACATTGTTCATATTACATATTGTTATGAAGGTATCTGTTACTACATTATATATATACTTACAGTGTGTTTATTGTATGTATTACATATTGTTATGAAGGTGTCTGTTACTACATTATATATATACTTGCAGTGTGTATATTGTACATATTACATATTGTTATGAAGGTGTCTGTTACTACATTATATATATACTTGCAGTGTGTATAAAAAAATGTTGATGGAGGGTTTTTAAGTAGTTTTAGAGGCTTTGAAGGGAACAACGATGACTCCGATTACCTTCATCTATAAAGTGTTTTTTTATTATCTTTTAAATCGTCAAAAAAAATACAAAAAAAATACAAAAATATTTTTTTCATAATGATTGTGAACGATCCCCAAAAAGTGCAGTTTTCCTTTAACTGCATCACTTTTGAAGTAATCATATACCAGGTTGACCAAAAACCTGCAATTTGGTGAAAAGAAGTCATCTAATCGGGCGACGGGCGCTAATGCAACGCCACAAAACCCAGTAGCATAAGAATGTTGTAATTACTTTAAATAAATGCTCCTTTTTTTAAGAGCTTTTAGAACACTTTAGGAGCGGAGCCATGAAAGCCAGAGAGTGTTTTCCACACAACAGGATTGCGAGCTTGACGCTTTCAAGGGAACCAAAATGACATCTGCCGCACTTGGAAACCGGGAATTATCTTCCCCGCTCCGTATTCGGCGCCACGAGCGGCTCCCAGCTATTGTTTTGTCCCGAGTCTGCCGAGCGGAAGAGAGGAGTCCGGAGACAAAGACGGGACAAGCGGAAGAGAGGAGTCCGGAGACAAAGACGGGACAAGCGGAAGAGAGGAGTCCGGAGACAAAGACGGGACAAGCGGAAGAGAGGAGTCCGGAGACAAAGACGGGACAAGCGGAAGAGAGGAGTCCGGAGACAAAGACGGGACAAGCGGAAGAGAGGAGTCCGGAGACAAAGACGGGACAAGCGGAAGAGAGGAGTCCGGAGACAAAGACGGGACAAGCGGAAGAGAGGAGTCCGGAGACAAAGACGGGACAAGCGGAAGAGAGGAGTCCGGAGACAAAGACGGGACAAGCGGAAGAGAGGAGTCCGGAGACAAAGACGGGACAAGCGGAAGAGAGGAGTCCGGAGACAAAGACGGGACAAGCGGAAGAGAGAGAGAGAGAGAGACGGTTTGCCCGAAGTCTGCAACCCGCCTTTGTTTCCATCAGAAGAAGCCCCGACTCTCCTGGGAGAGTTTGACGGACAGCTCTCTGTATTGCAGCCTATTATGTGATTCCTATCTCCCCGCTGAATCCTTCATGCTCTCTTATTCACGGCTATGAAAATATATATTCCCATATTGCACACCGACAAGAGTTGGCCACTCCCAACATGTCGTGACTTGGTCCCGGGGTGTGTGCTTTTCCAGGATGCAACGGAAAGTTGGCTCGTGCGAGACGGGAATGAAGGTACATGATTTATTATTATCAAAAAAAAGGAATAAATGAAAGCGCGCACAGTAGAGATGCGCGGATAGGCAATTTATTTCATCCGCAACCGCGTCAGAAAGTCGTCAACCATCCGCCATCCACCCGATGTAACGTTTGATCAGAACTGCACCCGCCCGCCATCCGCCCGCACCCGCCCGAAGTTTTATTTACGGAGGCAATAATTGAGCATGGATTTCCAATCCCACTGGCTGATCACATGGGACAGTTAAATGTTTGTAATGGAACCTTTAAAAATCATTACGCGGTGATCGCGGTCCCAAAAATAAACTTTTCTTGCATGATAATGTCCAGAAAAATTCGCTTTATATTACTATAGAGTCCTTTTAACGAATGACTTTGATGGTTTATCACAAACCTTAAATGAAAGAAGTCCTTTGTTCTCCTGCACCATGCATGCGCTTTGGCCTTGCTTCGTGTTTGGTGCGCAATCCTGTCGGCTGTATTTCACAGCACGACATACTGTTAAAAGTGTTTATACTATTTATGCTTTCAAGTCCAAGTTGAAGAAATCTTGTTAAATGTTGACCCTCCACCAGGACTTTGTCCTGGACCTACCGGGGCCTGCGGCCCTTGGACCCTGGCTACTAGGTTTTTCTGATTTCAAAAGTTGCAGCTTCAACTCGTCTGGGAAGGCTGTCCACAAGGTTGTGGAGTGTGTTATTAGGAATTGTCCACCATTCTTCCAAAAGCGCATTGGTGAGGTCACACACTGATGTTGGTGGAGAAGGCCTGGCTCTCAGTCTCCGTTCTAATTCATCCCAAAGGTGTTCCATCGGGTTGAAGTCAGGACTCTGTGCAGGCCAGTCAAGTTCATCCACACCAGACTCTGTCATCCTGTTGAGGGGAAGGGGCCCGCTCCAAACTGTTCCCACAAGGTTGGGAGCATGGAATTGTCCAAAATGTTTTGGTATCCTGGAGCATTCAAAGTTCCTTTCACTGGAACTAAGGGGCCAAGCCCAACTCTTAAAAAAACAACCCCACACCATAATTCCTCCTCCACCAAATGTCACACTCGGCACAATGCAGTCCGAAATGTAGTGTTCTCCAAAACCAGACTGGTCCATCAGATTGCCAAATGGAAAAGTGTGATTCGTCACACCAGAGAACAGGTCTCCACTGCTCTAGAGTCCAGTGGCGACGTGCTTTGCATTGGACTTGGTGATGTATGGCTTAGATGCGGCCGCTCCGCCAAGGAAACCCATTCCACGAAGCTCTCTGCATACTGTACGTGGGCTAATTGGAAGGTATGTAGCAACTGACTGTGCAGAAAGTCTTTACACTATGTGCTTCAGCATCCGCTGACCCCCCTCTCTGTCAGTTTACGTGGCCTACCACTTGGTGGCTGAGTTGCTGTTGTTCCCAAATTCTTCCATTGTCTCCTAATATAGCCGACAGTTGATTTTGGAATATTTTGAAGAGAGGGAATTTCCCGACTGGATTTGTTGGACGTGGAACTGTGGACCAGCTCTATACTCTCGGCAGGGTCCTTGAGGGTGCATGGGAGTTTGCCCAACCAGTCTACATGTGCTTTGTGGACTTGGAGAAGGCATTCGACCGTGTCCCTCGGGAAGTCCTGTGGGGAGTGCTCAGAGAGTATGGGGTTTCGGACTGTCTGATTGTGGCGGTCCGCTCCCTGTATGATCAGTGTCAGAGCTTGGTCCGCATTGCCGGCAGTAAGTCGGACACGTTTCCAGTGAGGGTTGGACTCCGCCAAGGCTGCCCTTTGTCACCGATTCTGTTCATAACTTTTATGGACAGAATTTCTAGGCGCAGTCAAGGCGTTGAAGGGATCCGGTTTGGTGGCTGCAGGATTAGGTCTCTGCTTTTTGCAGATGATGTGGTCCTGATGGCTTCATCTGGCCAGGATCTTCCAGCTCTCGCTGGATCGGTTCGCAGCCGAGTGTGAAGCGACTGGGATGAGAATCAGCACCTCCAAGTCCGAGTCCATGGTTCTCGCCCGGAAAAGGGTGGAGTGCCATCTCCGGGTTGGGGAGGAGACCTTGCCCCAAGTGGAGGAGTTCAAGTACCTCGGAGTCTTGTTCACGAGTGGGGGAAGAGTGGATCGTGAGATCGACAGCGCCGTCTTCAGTAATGCGGACGCTGTATCGATCCGTTGTGGTGAAGAAGGAGCTGAGCCGGAAGGCAAAGCTCTCAATTTACCGGTCGATCTACGTTCCCATCCTCACCTATGGTCATGAGCTTTGGGTTATGACCGAAAGGACAAGATCACGGGTACAAGCGGCCCAAATGAGTTTTCTCCGCCGGGTGGCGGGTCTCTCCCTTAGAGATAGGGTGAGAAGCTCTGTCATCCGGGGGGAGCTCAAAGTAAAGCCGCTGCTCCTCCACATCGAGAGGAGCCAGATGAGGTGGTTCGGGCATCTGGTCAGGATGCCACCCGATCGCCTCCCTAGGGAGGTGTTTAGGGCACGTCCGACCGGTAGGAGGCCGCGGGGAAGACCCAGGACACGTTGGGAAGACTATGTCTCCCGGCTGGCCTGGGAACGCCTCGGGATCCCCCGGGAGGAGCTGGACGAGGTGGCTGTGGAGAGGGAAGTCTGGGCTTCCCTGCTTAGGCTGCTGCCCCCGCGACCCGACCTCGGATAAGCGGAAGAAGATGGATGGATGGATGGATGGATGGATTTGTTGGACGTGTAGAAATGGAAGCCTTAGCTTAACCCTAACCCTTAGCCTTAACCCTCTCAACCCTAACCCTAACCCTATGGACATCACTGAAATACTTTGGAAAGCAAAATACGGTCACTCGGCAGTGTTCCTCTGGGCAATTAAGGGCAAGGACGGCTAATTGGAGAAGATCCATTGCCATTAAGTGTTAAATGGGAGGTATGGCAAACTCCATGAATAAATCAGCGGCAGTTATTCCAGGGACAGGAGCTCATAGTATAATTAGAGCGGCTAAAACCGCGCACAGGCCCCGGCCATTATTCACCATAGGGCACGTAAAGATCTGTGTACGGACATAGGCTCCATTACACGTAATTTATTCAAAGAGCCGGGGCGGTAAAAGGGTAATTATGGTAAAAAATAGCCTTCCGAGGTGGTCAGGGGAAGGCCGTGTCCAGGTAGCCCAGAGGAGGCGAGGCGTCCCTGGGTCAGCCGGGTGCCAGATGTGGATCATTAGCATGGCAGAGGACGTCCGCCGCACCCTTCGACATGCGTCACAAGGTGATCATCATTAACGGGACTTATGGGTATGGCTCAATCCAGCTGTTGTTGTTGTTGTTGTTTGTTTGGCTCAACCCAAAGTTAAACCAGGTCTGACACAGACCCTAAACCGTCTATAAAGTCGAGATATATAATATCCACATGTCGTATATGGTCAAAAGTTTACATACACTTGTGAAGGATGGTCTTATCTTTGAAACAAAAATGGAGCTGTTTGGCCACAATACCCAGCAATATGTTTGGAGGAGAAAAGGTGAGGCCTCTAATCCCAGGAACACCATGCCTACCGCCAAGCATGGTGGTGGTAGTATTATGCTCTGGGCCCGTTTTTGCGGCCAATGGAACTGCTGCTTTACAGAGATTACCGTATTTTCCGCACCATAAACCGCCCTGGGTTAAAAGCCGCGCCATCAATGAACGGCATATTTCAAAACTTTGTCCACCTATAAGCCGCCCCGTGTTATAAGCCGCATCTAACTGCGCTAAAGGAATGTCAAAAAAACAGTCTGATAGGTCAGTCAAACTTTAATAATATATTAAAAACCAGCGTGATGTGGGCGCGCATGGAGTCGTATATCAACATGGACGGAGCTGCGCAAAAAAAGCCACCCGGCCTCTTCGCGTAAACTTACCTTAACCACTTGCTCATCTTTTCTTCATCCATCCATCCCTTCGAGTTAGCTTTTATGATGACGCCGGCTGGAAAGGTCTCTTTTGGCAAGGTCTTCCTTTTGAATATCACCATGGGTGGAAGTTTCTGGCCATTAGTATGGCAAGCTAGAACCACAGTGAAGGACGACTTCTCATTCCCTGTGGTGCGAATATTCACCGTACGTGCTCCCGTTGTATCCACAGTGCGGTTCACAGGAATATCAAAAGTCAGTGGAACCTCGTCCATGTTGATAATGTTCTCTGGCCGGATCTTTTTTTCAGCTATCTTGTTTTTACAATATGCACGGAAAGTAGCCAGCTTTTCTTGAAAGTCTTTAGGCAGTTGCTGTGAAATAGTAGTCCGTGTGCGGATGGAGAGATTGCGTCTTTTCATGAACCGGAAACCTGTGGCTTAGTAGGAGCCATTTTGTGGTCTTTACAGATGTAAACACACAAAGGAAATGAAACGTAATATCCGCGCGCTTTTTCTTCTTCTACGCGGGCGGGTGGTTGCTTACAGTAGAAGAAGAAGCGCTTCCTGTTCTATGGGAGCGGGTGCTTACCTTGGCGGTTGCTTGCGTAGAAGAAGAAGCACTTCCTCTTCTACGGGGAAAAAAGATGGCGGCTGTTTACCGTAGTTGCGAGACCGAAACTTTATGAAAATTAATCTTAATATTAATCCATATATAAAGCGCACCGGGTTATAAGCCGCACTGTCAGCTTTTGAGTAAATTTGTGGTTTTTAGGTGCGGCTAATAGTGCGGAAAATACGGTAAATGGGACAATGAAAATGTTATAGTAATTGTTTCTAAATTATCACAAAAACGTTGTATTACATTGAGTTCCTGACAAGAAGACAAAAGGCGGTCTTTTGAAACCTACCAAGGGTAAGGCTCGTAAAACTCCACTGTGTAGGGGGTGGGAAGCTAGATGGTGTTCCTGTGTTCTCTCATGTATGGTAATCAACAGAAAGGATGTTGTTCTGGCCCAAGTACTTCAAAGCGGAGAGATGACAGAATCTGCCCAATTTCCAGACGAACTCTTTTTGAAGTATTTTACGGAACTCTTTTTGAACTGACCTTTTCTGTGAATTTTTTTTACGACCTTTTCTGTGAACTTTTTTGCCACGTTTGTCCTTTGGAAACAGCGGGTGGCCAGGGTCCAAAATAAAAGAAGGAGACATGCCATCTTTTGGCAGAGCGTGCTGAGATACTGTACAAGGGTACATACAGTGTGTCCAGACGTGTCTCCTCAATTGAGTCCAAATTCAATTCTGTCTCTGTTTAATTCTTTGCCTCTTGTCTTGTTTAATGGATGTCATCCGTGTTTGAACCTGACTGAAAAACCTCAAAATTCTTCAGGACAAGCTAAAATCATCAGCCCGGAGGTTGGGTCTTGGGCGCAGTTGGGTGTTCCAACAGGACAATGACCCCAAACACACCTCAAAAGTGGTAAAGGAATGGCTAGAAGTAAGGTTTGATGTCAGATGAAACAAAAATGGAGCTGTTTGGCCACAATACCCAGCAATATGTTTGGAGGTGAAAAGGTGAGGCCTCTAATCCCAGGAACACCACGCCTACCGTCAAGCATGGTGGTGGTAGTATTATGCTCTGGGCCTGTTTTTGCGGCCAATGGAACTGCTGCTTTACAGAGAGTAAATGGGACAATGAAAAACCTCCAAATTCTTCAGGACAAGCTACAATCATCAGGTTGGGTCTTGGGCGCAGTTGGGTGTTCCAACAGGACAATGACCCCAAACACACCTCAAAAGTGGTAAAGGAATGGCTAAATCAGGCTAGAATGAAGGTTTTAGAATGGCCTTCTCAAAGTCTAATATCTAAACATGCTTCACTACACACCGTAGGAGGATACAATGGGTGGATCTACACCTGACATCCACTGTAATGATACCAAGTACAGGAGCGTATCTAGTCGATACTACTTTGATTACATCGATATATTTTTTTATCGTCACAAAATCAAACTCAGTAAATATGTCCCTGGACACATGAGGACTTTGAATATGACCAATGTATGACCCTGTAACTACTTGGTATCGGATCGATACATATAAGTGTGGTATCATCCAAAACTAATGTAAAGTATCAAAGAAGAGAAGAATAAGTGATTATTACATTTTAACAGAAGTGTAGATAGAACATGTTAAAACTGAAAATAAGCAGATATTAACAGTAAATGAACAAGTAGATTAATAATACATTTTTACAGTTTGTCCCTCATAATGTGTACAAAATAATAGGTGTATAAATGACACAATATGTTACTGCATAGACTAATTAGGAGTCTTTGTTTGTTTACTTACTACTAAAAGACAAGTTGTCTAGTATGTTCACTATTTTATTGTCATGTCTGTGTAATCATGTTTTGTTTTAAGTCATGTTTTGTTTAGTTATTGGACTCTTTAGTTTCTGTCTTTTCACTCCCTTGCCTTGTTTCCATGATTACCCCATTAGTTTCACCTGTCCCACGTTTGGACTCATTGTGCACTCTTGATTGTCACCATAGCAACCCATTAGTTTTCACCTGTCACGTCACGCACCTGTTTTCGTTAATCATGTCCGTAGTATTTAAGTTCAGTGTTTTTCAGTTTGTCTTTCTGGTGACATCCTCACATTTATGCTCTGTCCAATTCCTGACACTTCTTTCCATGTCCATCCTTCATGCTACTATTTTTGTCCAAGCCAAGTACGTTTTTGTTCCATGTTTATAGTCTTTTTGGTTTCATAGTTTGTTCTCCGCCATTGTGCGCGCCTTTTGTTTACTTCCTTTTTTTTTGTAGTTATAGTCTTTAAATAAAAATGTACTTAAATTCCCGTCTCGCCCGAGCCAACTTTCCGTTGCCTTTGAGAAAAACAAAACCCCAGGACCAAGTCATGACATTTATTTAAGGACTAAATTACAATATTAAACATATGTTTCATGTACCCTAACATTTTTTTTGTTAAAATAAAGCCAATAATGCAATTTTTTGTGGTCCTCTTTATTTAGAAAAGTATCGGACGTGATCGAAATACATTTTAGTACCGGTACCAAAATATTGGTATCGGGACAACCCTAACGGACACACATGTCAAACAGGATACACGTAGTTTTAGTAATAATAGAAAAAAGTATAATCGAATAATTTATTAAATATAAATAAAAAATAATGTGTGGAGGGGGGCGTGGCCTGCGGACCTGCAGCGAAGCGGGGCGTGTATATAATTTCATTAAAAAATATTGACAATTATTCACCAATTGTAATGTATTCATAATATATTGTGTACAATAATATAGATGAAAACATTAGCACGTGTAAATGAACTTTATTGTATTGCTCTTATTGATTATGGTTTTAATTAATTTTGAACATGCATACTATTAATTAAAAATAACTGCATCCTTGCCTGTGTACCTAGAGTTTTGGGACAAGTTGTCTAGTATGTTCACTATTTTATTTAAGGACTAAATTATAATAAATTACAATAATAAACATATGTTTCATGTATCCTAAGATTTTTTTTTGTTAAAATAAAGCCAATAAGGCAATTTTTTGTGGTTCCCTTTATTGAGAAAAGTATCGGACGTGATCGAAATACATTTTGGTACCGGTACCAAAATATTGGTATCGGGACAACCCTAACGGACACACATGTCAAACAGGATACACGTAGTTTTAGTAATAATAGAAAAAAGTATAATCGAATAATTTATTAAATATAAATAAAGAATAATGTGTGGAGGGGGGCGTGGCCTGCGGACCTGCAGCGAAGCGGGGCGTGTATATAATTTCATTAAAAAATATTGACAATTATTCACCAATTGTAACGTATTCATAATATATTGTGTACAATAATATAGATTAAACATTAGCATGTGTAAATGAACTTAATTGTATTGCTCTTATTAATTATGGTTTTAATTAATTTCGAACATGCATACTATTAAATGAAAATAACTGCATCCTTGCCTGTGTACCTAGAGTTTTGGGACAAGTTGTCTAGTATGTTCACTATTTTATTTAAGGACTAAATTACAATAAATTACAATAAATTACAATAATAAACATATGTTTCATGTATCGTAAGATTTTTTTTGTTAAAATAAAGCCAATAATGCAATTTTTTGTGGTCCCCTTTATTGAGAAAAGTATCGGACGTGATCGAAATACATTTTGGTACCGGTACCAAAATATTGGTATCGGGACAACCCTAACGGACACACATGTCAAACAGGATACACGTAGTTTTAGTAATAATAGAAAAAAGTATAATCGAATAATTTATTAAATATAAATAAAAAATAATGTGTGGAGGGGGGCGTGGCCTGCGGACCTGCAGCGAAGCGGGGCGTGTATATAATTTCATTAAAAAATATTGACAATTATTCACCAATTGTAACGTATTCATAATATATTGTGTACAATAATATAGATGAAAACATTAGCACGTGTAAATGAACTTAATTGTATTGCTCTTATTAATTATGGTTTTAATTAATTTCGAACATGCATACTATTAATTAAAAATAACTGCATCCTTGCCTGTGTACCTAGAGGTTTGGGACAAGTTGTCTAGTATGTTCACTATTTTATTTAAGGACTAAATTACAATAAATTACAATAAATTACAATAATAAACATATGTTTCATGTATCCTAAGATTTTTTTTTGTTAAAATAAAGCCAATAATGCAATTTTTTGTGGTCTCCTTTATTGAGAAAAGTATCGGACGTGATCGAAATACATTTTGGTACCGGTACCAAAATATTGGTATCGGGACAACCCTAACGGACACACATGTCAAACAGGATACACGTAGTTTTAGTAATAATAGAAAAAAGTTTAATCGAATAATTTATTAAATATAAATAAAAAATAATGTGTGGAGGGGGGCGTGGCCTGCGGACCTGCAGCGAAGCAGGGTGTGTATATAATTTCATAAAAAATATTGACAATTATTCACCAATAATATTCATAATATATTGTGTACAATAATATAGATTAAACATTAGCATGTGTAAATGAACTTTATTGTATTGCTCTTATTAATTATGGTTTTAATTAATTTCGAACATGCATACTATTAATTAAAAATAACTGCATCCTTGCCTGTGTACCTAGAGTTTTGGGACAAGTTGTCTAGTATGTTCACTATTTTATTTAAGGACTAAATTACAATAAATTACAATAAATTACAATAATAAACATATGTTTCATGTATCCTAAGATTTGTTTTTGTTAAAATAAAGCCAATAATGCAATTTTTGTGGTCCTCTTTATTTAGAAAAGTATCGGACGTGATCGAAATACATTTTGGTACCGGTACCAAAATATTGGTATCGGGACAACCCTAACGGACACACATGTCAAACAGGATACATGTAGTCTTAGTAATAATAGAAAAAAGTTGAATCGAATAATTTATTAAATATAAATAAAAAATAATGTGTGGAGGGGGGCGTGGCCTGCGGACCTGCAGCGAAGCGGGGCGTGTATATAATTTCATTAAAAAATATTGACAATTATTCACCAATTGTAACGTATTCATAATATATTGTGTACAATAATATAGATGAAAACATTAGCACGTGTAAATGAACTTAATTGTATTGCTCTTATTAATTATGGTTTTAATTAATTTCGAACATGCATACTCTTAATTAAAAATAACTGCATCCTTGCCTGTGTACCAGGAGTTTTGGGACAGCTCTTATTTTGCCAAATAGTGTTTTGAAACGAGCATGGCACTTATTCTTAATAGTAGAATAAATCCAACCACCCAGAGCTCACACGGATAACCCAAAAGTTCCCCCCGATGAATCAGTAATCCGCCCCTTCTTTATTAACTTGCATGAGTAAACTCATTTTGAGGACACGCCGGAGCGCAGACGAGGCCGATGATGGATCAATCGCAATAAGCCAGGCCTTCGTTGCAAATACCACTAGGTAACCGCCGGGATACGAGCAGCCTCCCCAAAGCACAAACGGCCCACTTCTAATAACGCCGGTCCCGATTCTACGGATGTCCAAACAGTCCGGTTGCCATCGATTGGATGCCCCGAGTCTTCAACGCCAGGTGGCGCCGTATTAGCCTTGCAAAAAAACAGCCCGCGTATTGTTAGTTTTGAGTGGGGTTGCTTCTCTAATCTCCTTTATTGACCCCGCAGACCCGCAGATGATCAACCATAGTGGCCCGTTATGGTCCTGGCACAGATGCTTACTGTCAGAACAATTGTAATAATAATAATAATAATAGATTTTATTTGTAAAAAACACTTTACAAAAATAAAATTAAAAAGATAATAAAAATGGACGGGACCCACTTTGAGGGCTCATAAAATCCAAACCGGAGCAGTACTTAAAACTCTTTCAACAACTTTTAATCAAAAGGGTTCAATCTCTCTCCTGTGCTAATTTGAAGCCGACACGACAAACGTGCTCAGAGGAGATAATGTTTGGAAAAAGGTGACTGTTTTTACACAACTTTTGTTTTGAAGGGGGAATTGCAAACTTCCTGTTGATTTTTGCTGGGGGTTGTCAGTGTATGAAATATAGTTAGTTAATTAGTTTGTGCGGCAAATATTTTTGGTCTAACTACCGTATTTTTCTGAGTATAAGTCGCACCGGAGTATAAGTCGCACCTGTCGAAAATGCATAATAAAAAAGGAAAAATACATATATAAGTTGCACCGGAGCCCGGCCAAACTATGAAAAAAACTGTGACTTATAGTCCGATAAATACGGTACTATCATTGTAATCGTTTGTGCTGCAAAAATGTTCATTCTGTTGATATTTTTTGTATTATTTTTTTTAATATTAACGTGTAGTTAATGTCTCATTAACCATGACTAAGCTCTAACTAAGTCAAAATCTCCCCAAACCTGTCCAATTAGTTTGTGCGGCAAATATTTTTGGTCTAACTACCGTATTTTTCTGAGTATAAGTCGCACCGGAGTATAAGTCGCACCTGTCGAAAATGCATAATAAAAAAGGAAAAATACATAAATAAGTTGCACCGGAGCCCGGCCAAACTATGAAAAAAACTGTGACTTATAGTCCGAAAAATACGGTACTATCATTGTAATCGTTTGTGCTGCAAAAATGTTCATTCTGTTGATATTTTTTATATATTTTTTTTTAATATTAACGTGTAGTTAATGTCTCATTAACCATGACTAAGCTCTAACTATGTCAAAATCTCGCCAAATATGTCCAATTTGTTTGTGCTACGTTTTTGATGCATTTTTTTTTATTTTTGCAGTTACTGTTTTTAAGTTATTATCGTTTAAATGTCATTAACGTGTAATTAATGTGTTATTAGCCATGGATAAACCCTAACTATGTCATAATTGCCCCAAACCTGTCCAATTAGTTTGTGCTATGTTTGAGCAGCAAATATTTTTGGTCCAACTACTATACTACAATACTATAATAAGTTATTAACGTTTTGTGATGCTGGCCGACCTGTCTGACAAGCCTGTAAATGTGTCTTAGTCATGTATGATGTCTTTTTTTTTTTTTTTTTTTTTTTTTTTTTTTTGTGTGATGTGTAATGTCTAGTGTTTAAAGTGACAATGAATTTCCCCAAGGGGACCAATAAATCTAAATCTAAATCTAATCTGGCCCCCCAACCCAAACTTGTCTCAATCGTTTGTGCTGCAAACATTTTCATTTCTGTCATTATTGTTTTTAAGATAATAACGTTTTATTGCTTTTTAATATTATTAACGTGTAATTGATGTGTTATTAACCATGACTAAGCTCTAACTATGTCAAAATCTGTGCTGCAAAGATTTTTGCTGTAACTTTTATAGTTATTTAAGTCGTTAACGTTTCAATATTCATAACCTTTTCAATAATAATATGAGCATAAGGACTTTATTGATAACTGCGTGTATGTTGCCAGACTATTATCTTTATTGGTCATTTAAGACTGACGCTTGACATAAAATGGAAGGATTAAGTCGATCTGAACGTACATGTATTTATTTATGAGGTACAGTAGAAGCCTTTCAAGGCTTATGTTATGCTTTTGATGAGCACATTAATGCAGCTCCTTTCACAAATAATCAAATCAATCAAATGTTCGCTGACAACACTTTGCGGCAATCAAGGAGCTTTTTCGATGGAGCTCACAGATAAAATGTGCATTTGCAGCGATGAGCGTTTCCATGGCCACTTTGCTAACTTCCTCTCCTTTGGCCCGCTTGATTAGATTTGACAAAACCCAATCTAGCTGATGATATCTTTACTAATTGTGCCTGGGAATACACCAAGATATCCACTTACAGTCTCACCTCCTCTAAGCACTTTTCTTTACAACCCTTTGCTTTGACCCAGGAAAACCAATCCTAATGGGTAAGGTTGACCAGGAGAGGTTTGACCCATTAAACTACTTTCTTTACGAACATACCGCTGAAGAGTTATGAGCAGTGCTGGGGAAAAATCCTTAAAAAAAAGTACTTAGTTACAGCTACTAACACACAAATATTTAAATTAGTAACACACCGTACTTTCCGGACCATATGTTTATGCATTTAGGAATCAAACGACACCCACAGCAAACATTGCACACAATGAATGTGGCTCAACACAATTAAGCCTAAGGTGTAGCATTATCGCCCTCTACTGGTCAAATTCAGGGCTACAAGTACCGTACTTTCCGGACCATAGGACCAGGAAAAAGCTGTCTTTGATCGTACCAAACAAATGGGTTGTAAAACTCCACTGTGCAGGATGGGAAGCAACATGAAGGCGTCAGTTTCTTTCTTCTATTGTAATCCACAGGAGGATTTTGTCTTGACCCGAGATCTACAAAAAGCGGAGAGGAAGCAGGACCTGACCCCCCTCCAGGCACCTTTTCTTTTAACTGTTTTGTAACCAAAGGTTACAAAACAGTAGTCTTGTTCACGAGTGAGGGAAGAGTGGATGGTGAGATCGACAGGCGGATCGGTGAGGCGTCTTCAGTAATGCGGACGCTGTATCGATCCGTTGTGGTGAAGAAAGAGCTGAGCCGGAAGGCAAAGCTCTCAATTTACCGGTCGATCTACGTTCCCATCCTCACCTATGGTCATGAGCTTTGGGTTATGACCGAAAGGACAAGATCACGGGTACAAGCGGCCGAAATGAGTTTCCTCCGCCGGGTGGCGGGGCTCTCCCTTAGAGATAGGGTGAGAAGCTCTGCCATCCGGGAAGAGCTCAAAGTAAAGCCGCTGCTCCTCCACATCGAGAGGAGCCAGATGAGGTGGTTTGGGAATCTGGTCAGGATGCCACCCGAACGCCTCCCTAGGGAGGTGTTTAGGGCACGTCCGACCGGTAGGAGGCCGCGGGGAAGACCCAGGACACGTTGGGAAGACTATGTCTCCCGGCTGGCCTGGGAACGCCTCGGGGTCCCACAGGAAGAGCTGGACGAAGTGGCTGGGGAGAGGGAAGTCTGGGCTTCCCTGCTTAGGCTGCTGCCCCCGCGACCCGACCTCGGATAAGCGGAAGAAGATGAATGGATGGATGGATGGTAACCAAAGGTGACGGCTGTTTACGACCACCCCTCCCTTAGAAACAGCTGTTGCCATGTAATCATAGTAATAACTATGATGTTTAGTTTCGATCTTACCCTATTTTGTCTCTTTTGCTAGTATTATACGCTAGACGTTGCATGTAGTTGCAATTCCAAGATGTTAGATGGCAGTAGCGTGTAGATTATGTAGTGTTGCCCAGCCAGGAAGTAGTCTTTGCCATGAATGCTGAATGTGCCAGTCTGGTGTTTGGTTGAGTCCCGCAAAGTGTAATACTGTAAGTATTGTACTTATCACTAGGGTTGCAAAATTCCGGGGATATTCAAAGTTGGAAACTTTCCATGGGGAATTAACGGGAATTAATGGGAAATTAATGAAAATAAATATTGAATGCAACATGCTAGATCTTGCAGCATGATTATTAGCTAAAAAAAAACCTGATTTCATGCAAATTCAGTAGAATTTCAACCCTGTGCATTCCTCCATCCCATGCACAGATAATTCCCAGCATGCTACACACTACAGCAGGGCTATTGAGGCCACACTAGTATTTGAGCCCAAGGACTTCATCCAGTCAGGTAAGTGTTGATGATATTACTGGGGTAAATATATTTGTTTTAAGGTATTTAAAGTTTAGTTTTCTGGCATGGACAATTGTAACATTGCAACAAATATATCAAAATGTGTTTTTTACGTGAATAGATACCAACGGATATAGCACCAACGGAACTCAGAAAGTTCCAAATTTGGTAGGTATCCCCATAAAGAAAGTGGCAAAGCATGTACAGTACCTAGATCCATGCTCTTAGATTTGCGTGACTTGACGATGTCCAGGTGAGAAGCGCTGTCGTACTGCTTGGTGCGTTTTTCCGACATACTCTGGCGACCGAAGCCCTCCCTTTGGAAAGAACCATCCGGATCTGCATCAGGACTGAGTGACCTGCAGGGCAAAACAGACACAATCGATACAGACTATGTTATCAACATCTATCATCAGACGTACAACATCGGATCTAATTGTGTTCTGTGATATGGCAGTGAGGGTCATAGAGGAATTTTCACCCCGCAATAACAACATTGGGGATTTTCGCCTCTATCTGCAGTAGAGATTTGTAAGGAAGTGGCCTAGGTCAGAAATCCATCCCGTATGGTCCAGGGTTCTAAAACCCTGGAAGGGGCGTTATGTAGTGGAATTTTTGCCCTTTTCACCTATTCTATGTTGTTGTTTGATTGATGCATAAGCCGAAGGAGAAGATTGCCAAGTATAGAGTTGAGAATATTGTCGCCCTGCAAATTGTACAATATATCTTGATTGTTTGTTATGGCTAAGGGATCCAAGAATGTTGCAGAGTAAGCGGATCCGAAACAGCTGGACCCTGACCAAGCAGGGAAACATATAAATAACCAAGTTAGACCAAGTCTGGGGCTTTTTCTTTTTTTCCTGCTTTACCGTAGTTTCTCCGGAGAAACTGTCTGTATTCATGGCAATTCAATCCAACCTTGTACTATTTGATTATGAGTAAATAAAACTCTCGTGATAAATTCACTTTTGTTCCTGTTTAAGATTTGGACTTTCTACTACACAAGTCTGAGTTTAACAACTTGACTAGGATTAGTAAGGCCCGATCCCAAAACATCTTAGTTACAGTCCAGTCCAAATGTTTGGACACACTCTTCTGCGACTTTTTAGTCTTTGTTTTTAGTCTTTTTCGCGAAATGTCTCTCTCTCGCTCCAACTCCAACAACCGTGCCGCTAATAAGCATGGCAGGTGATTGAAATGATCATCCCCAGCTGGGTAATCCAATCACCTGCCAGCTGTGCTTCGAGACCGGTCCTTACACACCCCACAGGCCCCGCCCCCCTCCACAGAGTCATTTATGATTTGTTTCTAAATGTAAAATACTTCCGTGTGGTCTACACACAAACTCATTCAATGTGTTTTCTTTATTTTCATGACTATTTACATTGTAGATTGTCACATCAAAACTACGAATGAACACATGTGGAGTTATGTATTTAACAAAAAAAGGTGAAACAACTTAAAACGTAGTCGATAAGCTTCTTCTTTTTCTCTATCTTCTTGTTATGTGACATTCATCCTTCACCGTTGCCATTTCTAATATAAAGTAGTGTAAAGTTCTTACTTATATCTGTCAGTAAACTCACCATGAAAGCACTAAAACATACCGGTGTAGTGAGTTTACATTATTCACCCAAGGAACTTTAGTTATTAGAGAGTTCCGGTCGGACGGTTTTTCACGGGACACATTTCGGGCGTTGTTGTTGCACTAGTGAGCCACGGATGAGGAGATGCTGCTCCATTATTGATTGAAGTCAAGTCTGAATCTTTTGACACTTCTTCCACTCCCATCCTTGCACGCTACACCCCTACAACAAAGATGACGGGGATAAAGACACAGTCAAAGGTGAGCCACGTAAATAAGATCGTAAAATCTCATCCCGCGAGACTCACTGTTGCCGTGATGTCAAGAGAAAACGAAGGCAGCGGGTGATCGCTCAAAGGGGACGTCTTTACGGCCCCCCTCGACATTACTGTTCGGCCGACCGATCGATGCCCCACTGGTTCGGTGCCCCCTAAATGTGAAAAAAGTGTTTCCATCGTGCTTTAGCGAAACCCTTCAATATCAAAATATCTCAAAAAACACCTCATAAGAGCGCAAAAATGTTTTAACGATAGTTGAGAGGGTTTTCAAAATATGGGTGTTTCCATTACAAGTTTTGTATCGCAATATTTAGGTAATGGAAACAGCTTGTGTTGTCAAGTTAACATTTGCGTTAACTTTTTACAGCCCATACGGCCCCCCTCGACATTACTGTTCGGCCGACCGATCAACGCCCCGCTGGTTCGGTGCCCCCTGAATGTGAAAAAAGTGTTTTCATCATGCTTTAGCGAAAACCCTCAATATCAAAACGTCTCAAAAACCACCTCATGAGAGCGCAGAAATGTTCGCTCAAAGGCGACGTCCTTACGGCACCCCTCGACATTACTGTTCGGCCGACCGATCAACGCCCCGCTGGTTCGGTGCCCCCTGAATGTGAAAAAAGTGTTTTCATCATGCTTTAGCGAAAACCCTCAATATCAAAACGTCTCAAAAACCACCTCATGAGAGCGCAGAAATGTTCGCTCAAAGGCGACGTCCTTACGGCACCCCTCGACATTACTGTTCGGCCGACCGATCGACGCCCCGCCCCGCTGGTTCGGTGCCCCCTAAAAGTGAAAAAAGTGTTTCGATCATGCTTTAGCGAAACACCTCAATATCAATACGTCTCAAAAACCACCTCATGAGAGCACAAAAATGTTCGCTCAAAGGCGGACGTCCTTACGGCCCCCTTTGACATTACTATTCGGCCGACCGATCGATGCCCCGCTGGTTCGGTGCCCCCTAAAAGTGAAAAAAGTGTTTCGATCATGCTTTAGCGAAACCCCTCAATATCAAAACGTCTCAAAAACCACCTCATGAGAGCGCAAAAATGTTCGCTCAAAGGCGGACGTCCTTACGGCCCCCCTTGACATTATTGTTCGGCCGACCGATCGACGCCCCGCTGGTTCGGTGCCCCCTAAATGTGAAAAAAGTGTTTCCATCATGCTTTAGCGAAATCCCTCAATATCAAGACGTCTCAAAAACCACCTCATGAGAGCGCAGAAATGTTCGCTCAAAGGCGACGTCCTTACGGCCCCCCTCAACATTACTGTTCGGCCGACCGATCGACGCCCCGCTGGTTCGGTGCCCCCTAAATGTGAAAAAAGTGTTTCCATCATGCTTTAGCGAAACCCCTCAATATCAAGACCTCTCAAAAACCACCTCATGAGAGCGCAGAAATGTTCGCTCAAAGGCGACGTCCTTACGGCTGTCCTCGACATTACTGTTCGGCCGACCGATCGACGCCCCGCTGGTTCGGTGCCCCCTAAATGTGAAAAAAGTGTTTCCATCATGCTTTAGCGAAACCCCTCAATATCAAAACGTCTCAAAAACCACCTCATGAGAGCGCAAAAATGTTCGCTCAAAGGCGACGTCCTTACAGCCCCCCTCGACATTACTATCCGGCCAACCGATCGATGCCCCGCTGGTTCGGTGCCCCCTGAATGTGAAAAAAGTGTTTTCATCATGCTTTAGCGAAACCCCTCAATATCAAAACGTCTCAAAAACCACCTCATGAGAGCGCAAATATGTTCGCTCAAAGGCGACGTCCTTACGGCCCCCCTTGACATTACTATCCGGCCGACCGATCGATGCCCCGCTGGTTCGGTGCCCCCTAAATGTGAAAAAAGTGTTTCCATTATGCTTTAGCGAAACCCATCAATATCAAAACGTCTCAAAAACCACCTCATGAGAGCGCAAAAATGTTCGCTCAAAGGCGGACGTCCTTACGGCCCCCTTGACATTACTATTCGGCCGACCGATCGACGCCCCACTGGTTCGGTGCCCCCTAAATGTGAAAAAAGTGTTTCCATCATCCTTTAGCGAAACCCCTCAATATCAAAATGTCTCAAAAAACACCTCATGAGAGCGCAAATATGTTCGTTTAAAGGCGAACGTCCTTACGGCCCCCCTTGACATTACTATTCGGCCGACCGATCGATGCCCCGCTGGTTCGGTGCCCCCTGAATGTGAAAAAAGTGTTTCATCATGCTTTAGCGAAACCCCTCAATATCAAAACGTCTCAAAAACCACCTCATGAGAGCGCAAAAATGTTTGCTCAAATGCGGACGTCCTTACGGCCCCCCTCGACATTACTGTTCGGCCGACCGATTGATGCCCCGCTGGTTCGGTACCCCCTAAATGTGAAAAAAGTGTTTCCATCATGCTTTAGCCAAACAATATTGTTCAATTAATACATATTTACAGAGTAATTTCAATCATTATTATCTTTCCAAGACCGTGTATATTAAATCTCATTGTGCTGTGCAGATGTCGCAGCCATTAGGTGTCGTTGGCATCAAGCTGTGGATGTTACAATGTCGGCGACCATCCTGATAATAAGACCGAGGAGATGCAAATCTGCCATTAAATATTCATACACAACTACGCACATTTAATCCCACTCTGACATTTACTTTCAATCCGTCTCAGTGAGGATTCCACTCAAGGGCACCTCGATGCGTCGCCGGGACGGACTTAGGTCTGTTTGTGACGTGTGATGTGTAGCTCTGGAGGGTCAGCGCCATCCAATAACGCCGACCCAGCCAGTGTGTCTGAGGCTGGAGCTTCTGCGCCGTTTCACCTTGTCGATGCTCTATCTCTGTCTGGATCTTAATTGAAAACCGGAGGGGAGTCGGAGACGGAGCTGGGCGGTGATATTTGCATTACAATTAAGGCCAATCGCCTTGCCAGTCAAGTAGATAGATGCTCCGCTAATGGAGTCTTCCCTGCATGCATTAAAAAGGTCTTGTTTTCAGAAAACGCACCCAGGAACGAGGAACATATCACAGGCGGGACCTGTTGACACCGGTGTGCGTGTAAACAACTGATTTGGTTTGCCGGGCCCGTTCAACACGAGACCGGCTTCGGGTGTCAGGGACGAGGTTGGGCGTCGGATGTGTCACTTCGCCGTCACGCTCAGCCTCGCTGACACCAGGAAGGGAGAAAGTGGGGCAGGAATGACAGCACAGATGAATTATTCATCCGTTCATCATCCCTTTCCGTCTTCCGCACGTAATTCAGAGTTCACACAATAGCATTTTTTTTTTTTTGTCTTCACAAGTGGATCCTTTCTGACTGACACAGATCTACTTTTCATCCGGGGGGTCGCACTCACTCTCGCTTTTGAGCTGTACGAGTAAGTATAACTTTTAGGCAAGGGAGTCGTGACGTGTTTACTAAATGTCTGTACACGTTTTTAGCCAATTTGTATGCTGAACCCTGTAAGATACGACCAAACACTGACTCGCTAACATTAGCTTACAGCTAAAGCTTAGCAAAACTTTGTTTTCCCAACTAAAAACATCCGGCGTCTGGCTCGCTAACATTAGCTTACAGCTAGAGATTATTATAACTTTGTTTTCCTAACTAAAAACATCCGGCGTCTGGCTTGCTAATTTTAGTTTACAGCTAGAGATTATCATAACCTTGTTTTCCCAACCAAAAACATCCAGCATCTGACTCGCGAACATTAGCTTACAGCTAGAGATCAGCATAACTTTGTTTACCCAACCAAAAACATCCGGTGTCTGACTCGCTAACATTAGCTTACAGCTAGGGATCAGCATAACTTTGTTTTTACGATCTATAACATCCAACGTCTTGATTTGCTAACATTAGCTTACAGCTAGAGATCAGCATAACTTTGTTTTCCCGACCAAAATAATCCAACGTCTGATTTGCTAACATTAGCTTACAGCTAGAGATCAGCATAACTTTGTTTTCCCGACCAAACACATCCGGCGTCTGATTTGCTAACATTAGCTTACAGCTAGATATCGGCAAAACTTGGTTTTCCCAACCAAAAAAAGTGAGTTTGGAGGAGATTTCTGAGAAGTAATGGATGATATTCATTGATTTAAGATAGAAATCATCAAAAAATCAGGCAATCAGAAATCAGGCAAGGGAGGTGTGACATGTTTACTTAATGTGTGTACAAGTTTTTCAAGATACGAGCTGTCTCTTGGCTCATTTTTACGCTGAGGGTATGAGCTATAGTTAGCGTAGTGAACTCCGTAAGATACGACCAAAAACTCTAACTTTGTTTTTACGACCAAACACATCCGGCGTCTGACTGGCTAACATTAGCTTACAGCTAGAGATCGGCATAACTTTGTTTTCCCAACCAAAAACATCCGGTGTCTGACTCGCTAACATTAGCTTACAGCTAGAGATCAGCATAACTTTGTTTTTACGATCTAAAACATCCAACGTCTGATTTGCTAACATTAGCTAACAGCTAGAGATCAGCATAACTTTGTTTTTCCAACCAAAACAAGGCAAAATGCAAAGAGACTATCCATCCATCCATCCATCTTCTTCCGCTTATCCGAGGTCGGGTCGCGGGGGCAGCAGCCTAAGCAGGGAAGCCCAGACGTCCCTCTCCCCAGCCACTTCGTCCAGCTCCTCCCGGGGGATCCCCAGGCGTTCCCAGGCCAGCCGGGAGAGATAGTCTTCCCAGCGTGTCCTGGGTCTTCCCCGTGGCCTCCTATCGGTCGGACGTGCCCGAAACACCTTCCTAGGGAGGCGTTCGGGTGGCATCCTGACCAGATGCCCGAACCACCTCATCTGGCTCCTCTCCATGTGGAGGATCAGCGGCTTTACTTTGAGTTCCCCCCGAAGGACAGAGCTTCTCACCCTGTCTCTAAGGGAGAGCCCCGCCACTCGGCGGAGGAAACTCATTTCGGCCGCTTGTACCCGTGATCTTGTCCTTTCGGTCATGACCCAAAGCTCATGACCATAGGTGAGGATGGGAACGTAGATCGACCGGTAAATCGAGAGCTTTGCCTTCCGGCTCAGCTCCTTCTTCACCACAACGGATCGATACAGCGTCCGCATTACTGAAGACGCCGCACCGATCCGCCTGTCGATCTCACCATCCACTCTTCCCTCACTCGTGAACAAGACTCCGAGGTACTTGAACTCCTCCACTTGGGGCAAGATCTCCTCCCCAACCCGTAGATGGCACTCCACCCTTTTCCGGGAGAGAACCATGGACTCGGACTTGGAGGTGCTGATTCCCATCCCAGTCGCTTCACACTCGGCTGCGAACCGATCCAGTGAGAGCTGAAGATCTTGGCCGGAGGAAGCCATCAGGACCACATCATCTGCAAATAGCAGTGACCTAATCCTGCAGCCACCAAACCAGATCCCCTCAACGCCCTGACTGCGCCTAGAAATTCTGTCCATAAAGGTTATGAACAGAATCGGTGACAAAGGGCAGCCTTGGCGGAGTCCAACCCTCACTGGAAACGTGTCCGACTTACTGCCGGCAATGCGGACCAAGCTCTGGCACTGATCATACAGGGAGCGAACTGCCACAATAAGACAGTCCGTGTTTCATCATGCTTTAGCGAAAACCCTCATTATCAAAACGTCTCGAAAGCCACCTCATGAGAGCGCAAAAATGTTCGTTAAATGCGGACGTCCTTACGGCCCCCCTTGACATTACTATCCGGCCGACCGATCGATGCCCCGCTGGTTCGGTGCCCCCTAAATGTGAAAAAAGTGTTTCCATCATGCTTTAGCGAAACCCCTCAATATCAAGACGTCTCAAAAACCACCTCATGAGAGCGCAGAAATGTTCGCTCAAAGGCGACGTCCTTACGGCTGTCCTCGATATTACTGTTTGGCCGACCGATTGACGCCCCGCTGGTTCGGTGCCCCCTAAATGTGAAAAAAGTGTTTCCATCATGCTTTAGCGAAACCCCTCAATATCAAAACGTCTCAAAAACCACCTCATGAGAGCGCAAAAATGTTCGCTCAAAGGCGGACGTCCTTACGGCCCCCCTCGACATTACTATCCGGCCGACCGATCGATGACCCGCTGGTTCGGTGCCCCCTAAATGTGAAAAAAGTGTTTCCATCATGCTTTAGCCAAACCCCTCAATATCAAAACGTCTCAAAAACCACCTCATGAGAGCGCAAAAATGTTCGCTCAAAGGCGGACGTCCTTACGGCCCCCCTTGACATTACTATTCGGCCGACCAATCAACGCCCCGCTGGTTTGGTGCGCCCTAAAATTTAAAAAAGTGTTTCCATCATGCTTTAGCGAAACCCCTCAATATCAAGACGTCTCAAAAACCACCTCATGAGAGCGCAGAAATGTTCGCTCAAAGGCGGACGTCCTTATGGCCCAATAACTGCCACAATAAGACAGTCCGTTACCCCATACTCTCTGAGCACTCCCCACAGGACTTCCCGGGGTACACGGTCGAATACCTTCTCCAAGTCCACAAAGCACACGTAGACTGGTTGGGCAAACTCCCACGCACCCTCAAGGACCCTGCCGAGAGTATAGAGCTGGTCCACAGTTCCACGACCAGGACGAAAACCACACTGTTCCTCCTGAATCCGAGGTTCGACTATCCGGCGTAGCCTCCTCTCCAGTACACCTGAATAGACCTTACCGGGAAGGCTGAGGAGTGTGATCCCACGATAGTTGGAACACACCCTCCGGTTCCCCTTCTTAAAGAGAGGAACCACCACCCCCGGTCTGCCAATCCAGAGGTACCGCCCCCGATGTCCACGCAAAGAGACTAATACAAATAAATCCCGCAAAGACTGTCAGGGTGAGATGGACATATAAGCGATTAGTGGCGGCAGCAGGTGGAAACACTCATCAACAAACAGAAGCTGGTGTGTGGGTTGCCAGCAACAAGAAGGTAAACAAAGTGCTGGCAACATGAATGTGTACTAAACTAAGTAGAACAACAAACACAAAACGAGACAAGACCTGCTGGGACTTGTCATGACACGTCCGAGACGTATTCATGTTACAGTATTTCTAAAGCTCATGTGACCACTCCAAGAAAAGTTGGCAGAGTGGCACCAGACATCCTTTCTGCCCATGCCAATGGCCTCCACGGATATTATGTCTCTCCTTCTTCAGGCGGCGTTTAAAAGTAACTTCCAAGCAGTCTGAGCGTCATCTAAAATGAAGCATCTCTGAGCGTTTGTTCCCTTTTCCTGCAGGAAGTGAAATGTGCCAAAGTCTGGCCGTGGTGCTAAAAGCTTTGAGTGTTTTGTAGCAGCTGGACTATCTTCCAGAGGTGTTGCACGGCAGAGCAGCTGGACTATCTTCCAGAGGTGTTGCACGGCAGAGCAGCTGGACTATCTTCCAGAGGTGTTGCACGGCAGAGCGGGGAGGTCTCAGCCTCGTCAGGGAACATGGAGGATACTTTGGTACATTTGACACAATGCAGATGCTAAAACCTTTCAGAGTCGGTCAAGACGGTTGTAAGTCTTTTTTTTCTTTTGATGGCCTCAGCTTCTGCAGCCTCACAAACCTCGGCCTTGTGTCCCATCAGACTTTGCTTTGGAGGGTCTCTGTCGTCTGTCTACTGACCAAAAACTGCTTTTATCACCGATAGTATATGTATATTAATATATGTATAATAGTATATGAAAGATAATATAAGTATAATATTATATGTATAATAATATATGAATAATAGTATATGTATGATAATATATGTATAATATTATATGTACAATAATATATGAATAATAGTATATGTATAATAATATATGAATAATAGTATATGTATAATAATATATGAATAATAGTATATGTATAATAATATATGAATAATAGTATATGTATAATAATATATGTATAATATTATATGTATAATAATATATGAATAATAGTATATGTATAATAATAAATGTATACTAATATATGTATAATAGTATATGTATAATAATATATGTATAATAGTATATGTATAATAGTATATGTATAAAATAGATGTATAATAGTATATGCATAATAATATACAGTATGTATAATAAAATATGTATAATAGTATATGTATAATAGTATATGTATAATAGTATATGTATAATAATATACTATTATACATATAATAATATACTATTATACATATAATATACTATTATACATATACTATAATAGTATATGTATAATAATATATGTATAATAATATATGTATAATATTATATGTATAATAGTATATGTATAATATTATATGTATAATAGCATATGTATAAAAATAGATGTATAATAGTATATGTATAATAATATATGTATAATAGTATATGTATAATAATATATGTATAATAATATACTATTATACACATAATATACTATTATACATATACTATAATATTATATGTATACTAGTATATGTATAATAATAGTATATGTATAATAATATATGTATAATAATATATGTATAATAGTATATGTATAATAATATATATATAATAGTATATGTATAATAGTATATGTATAATAATATATGTATAATAGTAAATGTATAATAGTATATGCATAATAGTATATGTATAATAATATATGTATAATAGTATATGTATGAGAGTATATGTATAATAGTATATGTATAATAATATATGTATAATAGTATATGTATGATAGTATATGTATAATAGTATATATATAATAGTAAATGTATAATAATATATGTATAATAGTATATGTATAATAGCATATGTATAATAATATATGTATAATAATATATGTATAATATTATATGTATAATAGTATATATATAATAGTATATGTATAATAATATATGTATAATAGTATATGTATAATAATATATATAATAGTATATGTATAATAGTATATGTATAATAATATATGTATAATAGTAAATGTATAAGAGTATATGCATAATAGTATATGTATAATAATATATGTATAATAGTATATGTATGAGAGTATATGTATAATAGTATATGTATAATAATATATGTATAATAGTATATGTATGAGAGTATATGTATAATAGTATATGTATAATAATATATGTATAATAGTAAATGTATAATAGTATATGCATAACAGTATATGTATAATAATATATGTATAATAGTATATGTATGAGAGTATATGTATAATAGTATATGTATAATAATATATGTATAATAGT
>NC_084554.2:53982500-54030000 GCF_033978685.3 Nerophis lumbriciformis
AAAAGAAGACTCAAGTAAACAACACCAACATTTTATATGCGTTCCATTGAAAATCTAGAACATTACACACGGCGAATCAAAAATCTATCAAAATGTTTTAGTAGGACTTTGGTAAGCTATGAAGCCACACCACTTGATGGATTGTATTATTATTATGCTGTGTGTATAAGGTAAGACATATTATCTGCTGTTTTGTTTCGCAATATTATGCAAAGGCAACTTTTCTTTCCTTCTGGTACCTGCTGATCTGTATTTGGGATCTGCATAAGACCTGAAAAATTGCGCACGTCCGCCTTTGTAGTCCGTGCCGACACCGTAGTCAATATGTTTCTTCTTTTTCTCTATCTTCTTGTTATGTGACATTCATCCTCCACTGTTGCCATTTCTAATATAAAGTAGTGTAAAGTTCATACTTATATCTGTCAGTAAACTCGCCATGAAAGCACTAAAACATACCGGTGTAGTGACTTTACATTATTCACCCAAGGAACTTTAGTTGTTAGAGAGACGGTTTTTCACGGGACACATTTCAGGCGTTGTTGATGCACTAGTGGGGCCCGGAATGAGGAAATGCTGCTCAGTTATTGAACAAAGATGACGGGGAGAAGACGCTGTCAAAGTGGAGGCACGTAAATAAAACCGCCCACAAAACGGCGCATCCTGAAGAGACTTGAAGATGGTGTGTAAAACATAATCCATGCAACATTTTGAGCAAAGAACCACCATTACATGTTATGTAGACCAGTGGTCCCCAACCACCGGGTACCCGGTACCGGTCCACGGACCAATTGGTACAGGGTTGAAAAAAATAAAATAAATAAATATATAAATATATATATATATATATATGTATCCCTGCAGACTGTATTGATCTATATTGATATATAATGTAAATATTGTGTTTTTTATGTTGATTTAATAAAAAATAAAAAAAAATAAAAAAAAAATATATATATATATATATATATATATATTTTTTTTTTTTTTATGACAAAATTTTTTTAAATATTGTGTTTTTTATGTTGATTTAATAAATTAAAAAAAATAAAAATAAATATATATATATATATATATATATTTTTTTTTAAATCAACATAAAAAACACAATATTTACATTTTTTTTGTCATAAAGAAATACACACATACAAGGGTTTTTTAATAAATAAAAAAATAAATAAATAAATATATATATATATTTTTATTTTTTATTTTTTATTAAATCAACATAAAAAACACAATATTTAAATTTTTTTTGTCATAAAGAAATAAAATTATGTATGCTTACGGACTGTATCCCTGCAGACTGTATTGATCTATATTGATATATAATGTAAATATTGTGTTTTTTATGTTGATTTAATTAAAAAAAAAATAAAATAAAAAAAAAAATAAAAAAAAAAATATATATATATATAATTAAAAAAAAAATATATATATATATATATATATATTATTTTTTTATTTTTATTAAATCAACATAAAAAACACAATATTTACATTATATATCAATATAGATCAATACAGTCTGCAGGGATACAGTCCGTAAGCATACATGATTGTATTTCTTTTTGACAAAAAAAATAAAAAATAAAATAAAAATACCATAACCACTGATGTAAACCACAAGGAAGTCTTCTACACTTAGAAACAAATCATAATGTGACTCCTTTAATGCGCCTTATAGTCCGGTGCGCCTTATATATGAAAATAGACCTAAATAGACTCGCTCATCGCCGTAATCCGGTGTGCCCTATGGTCCGGATATTTGAAAATCCAGATGTATCTTTACGCAGCACACCTCTCATAAACACAGCTAATCCTCACCATCGGTAACCACAAACATCCTGGGGATGAGGACCCATTTTGCTCACCATTCGTTGTGGCCGGCCGGCACCTGGATCCACGGTCCCGGGTTCCCTCCGACGAAGCCCAGGTCTTCATGGGAGCTCGAAGACGATTGGTCCGAGAAGTGCGGAGGGAGCACAGGCGGTCTGTCGTCTTCTATCAGCACGATGTCATCCTGGGGCATGTTCACAGTGGGGGAGAGCTGGTATGTACCTAGGACAGGGCGAGTAAGACGGAAGGGATCCGGTTGAAGGACGGGTGCAGTAAATTCATACGTTTAAGTAAACATTTGCATTTGTTGCATTCAGGTAAGGCGGTCTGATAGGCAAAAACAAACTGGTGTTAAAGTGTTGAGTTCGAAAATAGTGTTTTGTGATAGTTCTCTAGCTTTCGTATGTTCGGTCCCTTGGCGAGTTATTATACCAAACCCAAAAGCAGTGAAGTCGTCACGTGTAAATAGTAAACAAAAAGAGAATACAATGATATGCAAATCCTTTTCAACTTATATTCAATTGAATAGACTGCAAAGACAAGATATTTAACGTTTGAACTGGAAAACTTTGTTATTTTTTGCAAACATTAGCTCATTTGAAATTTGATGCCTGCAACATGTTTCAAAAAAGACTGATAAAGTTGAGGAATGCTCATCAAAGACTTATTTGGAACATCCCACAGGTGAACAGGCTAATTGGGAACAGGTGGGTGCCATGATTGGGTATAAAAGCAGCTTCCATGAAATGCTCAGTCGTTCACAAACAAGGACGGGGCGAGGGTCACCACTTTGTCAACAAATGCCTGAGCAAATTGTTTAAAGAACAACATTTCTCAACCAGCTATTGCAAGGAATTTAGGGATTTCACCATCTACGCTCCGTAATATCATCAAAGGGTTCAGAGAATCTGGAGAAATCCCTGCACGTAAGCGATGATAGTACGGACTTTCGATCCAACAGGCGGTACTGCGTCAAAAAGCGACATCAGTGTGTAAAGGATATCACCACATGGGCTCAGGAACACTTCAGAAAACCACTGTCAGTAACTACTGACTAACTCTACTATGCAACGCCAAAGCCATTTATCAACAACACACACACATATATATATATATATATATATATATATATATATATATATATATATATATATATATATATATATATATATATATATATATATATAAATATATATATATATATATATATATATATATATATATGTATATATATATATATATATATATATATATATATATATGTATATATATATATATATATATACATACAATATATGTACATATATATATATACACACATACAATATATGTACACATATATATATATATATATATATATATATATATATATATATATATATATATATATATATATATATATATATATATATATATATATATATATATATATATATATATATGTATATATATATATATACATACTGTATACATACATATCACTGCACGTAAGCCATGATATTACGGACTTTCGATCCAACAGGCGGTACTGCGTCAAAAAGCGACATCAGTGTGTAAAGGATATCACCACATGGACTCAGGAACACTTCTCGAAAACCACTGTCAGTAACTACTGACTAACTCTACTATGCAACGCCAAAGCCATTTATCAACAACATTCCAGTCTGTTGTAGCAATTGGAAGACCTTGAAGAAGGTACTGTCTTGCAAAGCTAAATATCGTAAAAAAAAAAGAAGCCTTTCAACAAACTCCCATCCAGACAACAATCAAGTCCCTTGAAGTCGCTGAAAAGTTGGAGGTTCCAGTCCTCGTATGAATTATCCTTCAGAATTCTTCCTCCGAGGACAAAGAAGAGTTTCCTTGATTGGTATGCGGTCATGTACGACCTTCCCTGCAGCAGACTCCTTTGAGCTGCAGATATGCACATATGTTTCATGTACCCTAATATTTTTTGTTCAAATAAAGACAATAATGCAATTGTTTGTGGTCCCCTTTATTTAGAAAAGTATCAAAAAATATCAAAATACATTTTGGTACTGGTACCAAAATATTGGTATCGGGACAACACTACATTTGTTGATAACTTGTTATTTTTGACAGCCCTAAAAAAGTAGGATTTTTTTTTCAACAATAAGGACATTCGTCAAAGCTGGAAAATGGTTTGTGTTTCTTCTACAATTGGGAATCCAGATCGATAACTAAGTAAGTAAGTTTGTCATTTTGTAGGGTTCCATTCCAGTCTGTTGTAGCAATTGGAAGACCTTGAAGAAGGTACTGTCTTGCAAAGCTAAATATCGTAAAAAAAAAAAAAGCCTTTCAACAAACTCCCATCCAGACAACAATCAAGTCTCTTGAAGTCGCTGAAAAGTTGGAGGTTCCAGTCCTCGTATGAATTATCCTTCAGAATTCTTTCTCCGAGTACAAAGACACACCCGGGGAAGAGTTTCTTTGATTGGTATGCGATCATGTACGACCTTCCCTGCAGCAGACTCCTTTGAGCTGCAGATATGCACATATGTTTCATGTACCCTACTATTTTTTGTTCAAATAAAGACAATAATGCAATTGTTTGTGGTCCCCTTTATTTAGAAAAGTATCAAAAAATATCAAAATACATTTTGGTACTGGTACCAAAATATTGGTATCGGGACAACACTACAATTGTTGATAACTTGTTATTTTTGACAGCCCTAAAAAAGTAGGATTTTTTTTGAAAAATAAGGACATTCGTCAAAGCTGGAAAATGATTTGTGTTTCTTCTACAATTGGGAATCCAGATCGATAACCAATTTAAGTAAGTAAGTTTGTCATTTTGTAGGTTCCATTCCAGTCTGTTGTAGTAATTGGAAGACCTTGAAGAAGGTACTGTCTTGCAAAGCTAAATATCGTAAAAAAAAAAAAAAGCCTTTCAACAAACTCCCATCCAGACAACAATCAAGTCTCTTGAAGTCGCTGAAAAGTTGGAGGTTCCAGTCCTCGTATGAATTTTTTTTTTTTTTTTTTTTAATGCTACAAAGTATTATATTAATTTCATTTTTTTCAAGTAAAAAAAAACAACATTATTTTCAAAGTGTGGCGGTAATAAAAATATGTGCCACATTCAATTAAATTATATATTGTATAATTAGTGCGATATACTTTTGTAATTAATCCCATGAGTTTAGGGTTGTACGGTATACCAATATTAGTATAGTAACACAATACTAATGAATCATATTCGGTACTATGCCACCTCTAAAAAGTACTTACTACTAAAAGACACGTTGTCTAGTATGTTCACTATTTTATTTAAGGACTAAATTGCAATAATAAACATATGTTTCATGTACACTAATATTTTTTGTTCAAATAAAGACAATAATGCAATTTTTTGTGGTCCCCTTTATTTAGAAAAGTATCAAAAAATATCAAAATACATTTTGGTACTGGTACCAAAATATTGGTATCAGGACAACACTAAATGCGTTGTTAACTTGTTATTTTTGACAGCCCTAAAAAAAGTAGGATTTTTTTTTCAACAATAAGGACATTCGTCAAAGCTGGAAAATGATGTGTGTTTCTTCTACAATTGGGAATCCAGATCGATAACCAATTAAGTAAGTAAGTTTGTCATTTTGTAGGTTCCATTCCAGTCTGTTGTAGCAATTGGAAGACCTTGAAGAAGGTACTGTCTTGCAAAGCTAAATATCGTTAAAAAAAAAAGCCTTTCAACAAACTCCCATCCAGACAACAATCAAGTCTCTTGAAGTCGCTGAAAAGTTGGAGCTTCCAGTCCTCGTATGAATTATCCTTCAGAATTCTTCCCCCGAGGACAAAGAAGAGTTTCCTTGATTGGTATGCGGTCATGTACGACCTTCCCTGCAGCAGACTCCTTTGAGCTGCAGATATGCACATATGTTTCATGTACCCTAATATTTTTGGTTCAAATAAAGACGATAATGCAATTGTTTGTGGTCCCCTTTATTTAGAAAAGTATCAAAAAATATCAAAATACATTTTGGTACTGGTACCAAAATATTGGTATCGGGACAACACTACATTTGTTGATAACTTGTTATTTTTGACAGCCCTAAAAAAGTAGGATTTTTTTTGAAAAATAAGGACATTCGTCAAAGCTGGAAAATGATTTGTGTTTCTTCTACAATTGGGAATCCAGATCGATAACCAATTAAGTAAGTAAGTTTGTCATTTTGTAGGTTCCATTCCAGTCTGTTGTAGCAATTGGAAGACCTTGAAGAAGGTACTGTCTTGCAAAGCTAAATATCGTAAAAAAAAAAAAAGCCTTTCAACAAACTCCCATCCAGACAACAATCAAGTCTCTTGAAGTCGCTGAAAAGTTGGAGGTTCCAGTCCTCGTAAGATTTTTTTTTTTTTTTTTTTTTTTTTTAATGCTACAAAGTATTATATTAATTTCATTTTTTTCAAGTAAAAAAAACAACATTATTTTCAAAGTGTGGCGGTAATAAAAATATGCGCCACATTCAATTAAATTATATATTGTATAATTAGTGCGATATAATTTTGTAATTAATCCCATGAGTTTAGGGTTGTACGGTATACCAATATTAGTATAGTAAGACAATACTAATGAATCATATTCGGTACTATGCCACCTCTAAAAAGTACTTACTACTAAAAGACAAGTTGTCTAGTATGTTCACTATTTTATTTAAGGACTAAATTGCAATAATAAACATATGTTTCATGTACACTAATATTTTTTGTTCAAATAAAGACAATAATGCAATTTTTTGTGGTCCCCTTTATTTAGAAAAGTATCAAAAAATATCAAAATACATTTTGGTACTGGTACCAAAATATTGGTATCAGGACAACACTAAATGCGTTGTTAACTTGTTATTTTTGACAGCCCTAAAAAAAGTAGGATTTTTTTTTCAACAATAAGGACATTCGTCAAAGCTGGAAAATGATTTGTGTTTCTTCCACAATTGGGAATCCAGATCGATAACCAATTAAGTAAGTAAGTTTGTCATTTTGTAGGTTCCATTCCAGTCTGTTGTAGCAATTGGAAGACCTTGAAGAAGGTACTGTCTTGCAAAGCTAAATATCGTAAAAAAAAAAAAAAGCCTTTCAACAAACTCCCATCCAGACAACAATCAAGTCTCTTGAAGTCGCTGAAAAGTTGGAGGTTCCAGTCCTCGTATGAATTTTTTTTTTTTTTTTTTTTTTTTTTTTTTTTTTTAATGCTACAAAGTATTATATTAATTTCATTTTTTTCAAGTAAAAAAAACAACATTATTTTCAAAGTGTGGCGGTAATAAAAATATGCGCCACATTCAATTAAATTATATATTGTATAATTAGTGCGATATATTTTGTAATTAATCCCATGAGTTTAGGGTTGTACGGTATACCAATATTAGTATAGTAACACAATACTAATGAATCATATTCGGTACTATGCCACCTCTAAAAAGTACTTACTACTAAAAGACAAGTTGTCTAGTATGTTCACTATTTTATTTAAGGACTAAATTGCAATAATTGTCATGACTATGGCTTGGTTTGTTCTCCCGAGGTGCAAGTGAATTGGACTGGTCATGGCGTGAAGGTAAATACATATTTAATAATAACACTCAAACGAACAAAAGGCGCGCTCAAGGCGGATGTACAAACTTGACTAATGAAAACAAAAGACTTGCACGGCGGCAAAAAACTATGAACAATTAAACAAAACACTAACTGTGGCATGAATCGAAACAAAACTTACTTGACATGGCATGAAGTGCGCAGAGGTACATAGAGTGTGACAGGGGTAAGAATGCGGGGGTGTCGTCAGGACGAACAACAGAAAATGAATGAACTTAAATACTATGGACATGATTAGTGAAAGCAGGTGCGTGACTCAAAACGTGAAACAGGTGCGTGACGTGACAGGTGAAAACTAATGGTTGCTATGGTGACAAACAAGAGTGCACAATGAGTCCAAACGTGGAACAGGTGAAACTAATGGGTAATCATGCAAACAAGACAAGGGAGTGAAAAGCCAGAAACTAAACAAAACATGACTTAAAACAAAACATGATTACACAGACATGACAATAATAAACATATGTTTCATGTACTCTAACATTTTTTGTTCAAATAAAGCCAATAATGCCATTTTTTGTGGTCCCCTTTATTTAGAAAAGTATCAAAAAATATCAAAATACATTTTGGTACTGGTACCAAAATATTGGTATCGGGACAACACTGCATGCGTTGTTAAATTGTTATTTTTGACAGCCCTAAAAAAGTAGGATTTTTTTTTCAACAATAAGGACATTCGTCAAAGCTGGAAAATGATTTGTGTTTCTTCTACAATTGGGAATCCAGATCGATAACCAATTAAGTAAGTAAGTTTGTCATTTTGTAGGTTCCATTCCAGTCTGTTGTAGCAATTGGAAGACCTTGAAGAAGGTACTGTCTTGCAAAGCTAAATATCGTAAAAAAAAAAAAAGCCTTTCAACAAACTCCCATCCAGACAACAATCAAGTCTCTTGAAGTCGCTGAAAAGTTGGAGGTTCCAGTCCTCGTATGAATTATCCTTCAGAATTCTTTCTCCGAGGACAAAGACACACCCGGGGAAGAGTTTCCTTGATTGGTATGCGGTCATGTACGACCTTCCCTGCAGCAGACTCCTTTGAGCTGCAGATATGCACATATGTTTCATGTACCCTAATATGTTTGGTTCAAATAAAGACAATAATGCAATTGTTTGTGGTCCCCTTTATTTAGAAAAGTATCAAAAAATATCAAAATACATTTTGGTACTGGTACCAAAATATTGGTATCGGGACAACACTACATTTGTTGATAACTTGTTATTTTTGACAGCCCTAAAAAAGTAGGATTTTTTTTGAAAAATAAGGACATTCGTCAAAGCTGGAAAATGATTTGTGTTTCTTCTACAATTGGGAATCCAGATCGATAACCAATTAAGTAAGTAAGTTTGTCATTTTGTAGGTTCCATTCCAGTCTGTTGTAGCAATTGGAAGACCTTGAAGAAGGTACTGTCTTGCAAAGCTAAATATCGTAAAAAAAAAAAAAGCCTTTCAACAAACTCCCATCCAGACAACAATCAAGTCTCTTGAAGTCGCTGAAAAGTTGGAGGTTCCAGTCCTCGTATGAATTGTTTTTTTTTGTTTTTTTTAATGCTACAAAGTATTATATTAATTTCATTTTTTTCAAGTAAAAAAAACAACATTATTTTCAAAGTGTGGCGGTAATAAAAATATGCGCCACATTCAATTAAATTATATATTGTATAATTAGTGCGATATACTTTTGTAATTAATCCCATGAGTTTAGGGTTGTACGGTATACCAATATTAGTATAGTAACACAATACTAATGAATCATATTCGGTACTATGCCACCTCTAAAAAGTACTTACTACTAAAAGACAAGTTGTCTAGTATGTTCACTATTTTATTTAAGGACTAAATTGCAATAATTGTCATGACTAGGACTATGGCTTGGTTTGTTCTCCCGAGGTGCAAGTGAATTGGACTGGTCATGGCGTGAAGGTAAATACATATTTAATAATAACACTCAAACGAACAAAAGGCGCGCTCAAGGCGGATGTACAAACTTGACTAATGAAAACAAAAGACTTGCACGGCGGCAAAAAACTATGAACAATTAAACAAAACACTAACTGTGGCATGAATCGAAACAAAACTTACTTGACATGGCATGAAGTGCGCAGAGGTACATGGAGTGTGACAGGGGTAAGAATGCGGGGGTGTCGTCAGGACGAACAACAGAAAATGAATGAACTTAAATACTATGGACATGATTAGTGAAAGCAGGTGCGTGACTCAAAACGTGAAACAGGTGCGTGACGTGACAGGTGAAAACTAATGGTTGCTATGGTGACAAACAAGAGTGCACAATGAGTCCAAACGTGGAACAGGTGAAACTAATGGGTAATCATGCAAACAAGACAAGGGAGTGAAAAGCCAGAAACTAAACAAAACATGACATAAAACAAAACATGATTACACAGACATGACAATAATAAACATATGTTTCATGTACTCTAACATTTTTTGTTCAAATAAAGCCAATAATGCCATTTTTTGTGGTCCCCTTTATTTAGAAAAGTATCAACAAATATCAAAATACATTTTGGTACTGGTACCAAAATATTGGTATCGGGACAACACTGCATGCGTTGTTAACTTGTTATTTTTGACAGCCCTAAAAAAGTAGTTGTTTTTTTTCAACAATAAGGACATTCGTCAAAGCTGGGAAATGATTTGTGTTTCTTCTACAATTGGGAATCCAGATCGATAACCAATTTAAGTACGTAAGTTTGTCATTTTGTAGGTTCCATTCCAGTCTGTTGTAGCAATTGGAAGACCTTGAAGAAGGTACTCTCTTGCAAAGCTAAATATCGTAAAAAAAAAAAGCCTTTCAACAAACTCCCATCCAGACAACAATCAAGTCTGAAAAGTTGGAGGTTCCAGTCCTCGTATGAATTATCCTTCAGAATTCTTTCTCCGAGTACAAAGACACACCCGGGGAAGAGTTTCCTTGATTGGTATGCGGTCATGTACGACCTTCCCTGCAGCAGACTCCTTTGAGCTGCAGAAGTCCATAGATGTGCTGGCACCGGGTTGAGAGGAAGAACTGTTGCGTGCCAGGAGACGTGCTGACGGCATTGTCTTGGTATGACATTTCCAAGTCTGCAGGCAAAGTCAACACCGGCAGATTTCTAACACTTTTTTTTTTTTTTTTTTAGGAAATACCATTATTGCTGTTTGCTCTGCCGGAGTTTTCATTCAAATCAGCAGCGTCGTTCAAAAAAGCTTTTATCAATTACGCCAAATAGCGAAAGTGAAACCGCTTCTATCAAGACATGATCTTGAGAAATTAATCCACGCTTTTATCTCGACTCGTCTTGACTACTGCAATGCCCTGTATGTTGGCATTAGCCAGGCCTCCCTCGCCCGCCTGCAGCTCGTGCAGAACTCTGCTGCTCGTCTGCTAACACAGACCCGCAGACGTGAGCACATCACCCCTATTTTAGCGTCCCTTCACTGGCTCCCTGTGCGTTACCGAATACATTTTAAACTCCTTTTATTTGTTTTTAAATGTCTAAACAACCTCGCGCCAACCTATCTCTCCGACCTCCTTCAGCCTTACTGCCCCACCCGATCCTTAAGATCAGCCGATCAGCTGCTGTTGACGGTCCCTGACACAAGGCTGAAGCTTAGAGGTGACAGAGCTTTTGCCGTTGCTGCTCCCAAGCTCTGGAACGACCTACCCCTGAGTGTTAGACAAGCCTCCTCTCTTCCTGTTTTTAAATCTCTCTTAAAAACATACTTTTATTCCATGGCTTTTAACACTGAGTGATATCCATCCTGCAATGGCGCCCCATAATACACCTGCTGTGATCCTGTTTTTATGTTTTTATGTTTTTATTAATTCTATTTTAATTATTTATTTTTTATCGTGTTCTGTTTGTATTGTGTTGTGTTTGCTCGGTACTCGTTTTATCTTTTAACCTGTTCATTGTACAGCACTTTGGCTACCCCTGTGGTAAATTTTAAATGTGCTCTATAAATAAAGTTGATTTGATTTGATTTGATTTGACTTTTTTTTTTTTTTTTTTAGGAAATACCATTATTGCTGTTTGCTCTGCCGGAGTTTTCATTCTCAAACATGCCTTTTGATGATGAAACGGCCGAGGGATGACACTGTGTCACCAGGAACTAGCAGACAAAAAATATTTGCCTGGGATCTAACAGCTATTTAATTTCATGCAGCGCACGTTGGGAATTTAATTGCAAACACCAATTATTGCAACTATGAGCTGTGTAATTCACTTTTGGTTGTGTCGCCGGAACAAAATGAATGGAATGTAACTCGTAATTATTATTCTCCTGTTTGAATACTTTACATGCGTGATAAAAAATTAAATGTGATAAATCTATGGATAAAAAGCAGAGCCTGGCGACGCATGCGCGTTTATCATAACTCTCTCTCTCTCTCTCTGTCTCTGCCCCTCCCTCACCAATGCTGCTGTTTGTTTTGTTTTTAACCCCTTCTTAACCCTGAACGTGCATTGAAAATACACGCAACCCTAACTCAAAATGGCATTTGAGGCATTTAAGAAACTCCGCCCTGACAGCTCCGCAAAAGAGGACATGTCCGGTGAAAAGAGGACGTATGGTCAGTCTATCCTAGCCCGTTAGCTGCTAGCATGCCGTGTGTTGTGCCTCGGTGTGCATTGTTTACACAACGTGCGTTACGCTACTTAATATGTCCGTGTGGAAACTCGTTCGGTACACCTCCGAACCGAACCGACACAACCGTACCGAAATGGTTCAATACAAATACACGTACCGTTACACCCCTAGTATTGGGCGATACTACAAATTCGGGTACCGATTCAATGCCAACACGAATACTTAATTTTTTTAAGAATCATTTTGAACTGTGGACCAGCTCTATACTCTCGGCAGGGTCCTTGAGGGTGCATGGGAGTTTGCCCAACCAGTCTACATGTGTTTTGTGGACTTGGAGAAGGCATTCGACCGTGTCCCTCGGGAAGTCCTGTGGGGAGTGCTCAGAGAGTATGGGGTATCGGACTGTCTGATTGTGGCGGTCCGCTCCCTGTTTGATCAGTGTCAGAGCTTGGTCCGCATTGCCGGCAGTAAGTCGGACACGTTTCCAGTGAGGGTTGGACTCCGCCAAGGCTGCCCTTTGTCACCGATTCTGTTCATAACTTTTATGGACAGAATTTCTAGGTGCAGTCAAGGCGTTGAGGGGTTCCGGTTTGGTGGCTGCAGGATTAGGTCTGCAGATGATGTGGTCCTGATGGCTTCATCTGGCCAGGATCTTCAGCTCTCGCTGGATCGGTTCGCAGCCGAGTGTGAAGCGACTGGGATGAGAATCAGCACCTCCAAGTCCGAGTCCATGGTTCTCGCCCGGAAAAGGGTGGAGTGCCATCTCCGGGTTGGGGAGGAGATCTTGCCCCAAGTGGAGGAGTTCAAGTACCTCGGAGTCTTGTTCACGAGTGAGGGAAGAGTGGATCGTGAGATCGACAGGCGGATCGGTGCGGCGTCTTCTGTAATGCGGACGCTGTATCGATCCGTTGTGGTGAAGAAGGAGCTGAGCCGGAAGGCAAAGCTCTCAATTTACCGGTCCATCTACGTTCCCATCCTCACCTATGGTCATGAGCTTTGGGTTATGACCGAAAGGACAAGATCACGGGTACAAGCGGCCGAAATGAGTTTCCTCCGCCGGGTGGCGGGGCTCTCCCTTAGAGATAGGGTGAGAAGCTCTGCCATCCGGGAGGAGCTCAAAGTAAAGCCGCTGCTCCTCCACATCGAGAGAAGCCAGATGAGATGGTTCGGGCATCTGGTCAGGATGCCACCCGAACGCCTCCCTCGGGAGGTGTTTAGGGCACGTCCAACCGGTAGGAGGCCTCGGGGAAGACCCAGGACACGTTGGGAAGACTATGTCTCCCGGCTGGCCTGGGAACGCCTCGGGGTCCCACAGGAAGAGCTGGACGAAGTGGCTGGGGAGAGGGAAGTCTGGGCTTCCCTGCTTAGGCTGCAGCCCCCGCGACCCGACCTCGGATAAGCGGAAGAAGATGGATGGATGGATGGATGATAAATGGGTTATACTTGTATAGCGCTTTTCTACCTTCACGGCACTCAAAGCGCTTTGACACTACTTCCACATTCACCCATTCACACACTGATGGCGGGAGTAATATTGGACGTGGTAATTGGGAATTGTTATATATTGTATATATTATATGAATATATAATATAATATAATAATATATCAGTATATAGTATATACTGTATATACAATATGTAAATATTACATGTTATATTTCATATTGCTACTATTGTACATTTTTAGTCTACTTTGATGCAAATCCCATAAGGGTGATGGACGGAAGGGCAGCCCCTGAGTGCTGCGGCCTGCCACCATGCCCCCCTCACCCCCTCCCATCTGTTGCTAGATATTTCGAGATGTACGTTGTAATATGTATATGTGCTTTGCTATGGAGGTTTTTTCCCACTCCAGACTGGGCCCCCTTAGGAGCCCCGTCTAGATTGTATTTTTTTACTCATCCTTCCCCAGCGTTTACCTTTTTCCCATCTTTTACGGGGCGCCTTGTGGCGACCTATCGGCGTTCCTGTTCTGTAACCCTGTCCACTGTTTGTTTGTCTAATCTTGAACGGGTTTGAGCTGAAAACCAACTTTTGTTGTACCGTATTTTCCGCACCATAAGCCGCCCTGGGTTATAAGCCGCGCCTTCAATGAACGGCATATTTCAAAACTTTGTCCACCTATAAGCCGCCCCGTGTTATAAGCCGCATCTAACTGCGCTACAGGGAATGTCAAAAAAACAGTCAGATAGGTCAGTCAAACTTTAATAATATATTAAAAACCAGCGTGATGTGGGCGCGCATGGAGTCGTATATCAACATGGACGGAGCTGCGTGAAAAAAGCCACCCGGCCTCTTCGCGTAAACTTCCCTTAACCACTCGCTCATCTTTTCTTCATCCATCCATCCCTTCGAGTTAGCTTTTATGATGACGCCGGCTGGAAAGGTCTCTTTTGGCAAGGTCTTCCTTTTGAATATCACCATGGGTGGAAGTTTCTGGCCATTAGCATGGCAAGCTAGAACCACAGTGAAGGATGACTTCTCATTCCCTGTGGTGCGAATATTCACCGTACGTGCTCCCGTTGTATCCACAGTGCGGTTCACAGGAATATCAAAAGTCAGTGGAACCTCGTCCATGTTGATAATGTTCTCTGGCCGGATCTTTTTTTCAGCCATCTTGTTTTTACAATATGCACGGAAAGTAGCCAGCTTTTCTTGAAAGTCTTTAGGCAGTTGCTGTGAAATAGTAGTCCGTGTGCGGATGGAGAGATTGCGTCTTTTCATGAACCGGAAACCTGTCGCTTAGTAGGAGCCATTTTGTGGTCTTTACAGATGTAAACACACAAAGGAAATGAAACGTAATATCCGCGCTTCTTCTTCTTCTTCTACGGGGGCGGGTGGTTGCTTACAGTAGAAGAAGAAGCGCTTCCTGTTCTACGGGGAAAAAAAGATGGCGGCTGTTTACCGTAGTTGCGAGACCTAAACTTTATGAAAATGAATCTTAATATTAATCCATATATAAAGCGCACCGGGTTATAAGCCGCACTGTCAGCTTTTGAGTAAATTTGTGGTTTTTAGGTGCGGCTAATAGTGCGGAAAATACGGTACTTGTGCAATGACAATAAAGACCTATCCTATCCTACTTTATACCTGCATTATCCTTTCCATCCTTACCCTTTTCCATTCTTTGTAACTGAGCTACTGTGTGGATCAATAAAGTTTGTCTATGTCTAAAATGTCACAAATGAGATCAGTTTATTTGTTGGCACCCCATTAGCTGTACTCTTAAAAACAAAAACAAAGAAAAAACAGAATCTAAGGAATCCGATCAGAATGACCGTCCAAGACAGTCCTAATCCCCAATAGACTTTCCAAATATTACCAAGATCTAACCAGAAAGACTCGAAAACAATGGCACCTGCTTCATCCTGTTCAACGTAATGCCTTCAAATGAGGAACACGTGGAGAAGAAAACAGGTATAATTAAGTGCTACCTTGATTTGAAAGAGGAACATAATTAGCAACCATGCATTGCTGCTCCATTAGAGCAATGCAATCCAAATTAAAGTATGTCTACCCTCTTTGTGCCTGCAGTGGGACTATGATAAGATTGCACTGAAACATAAATGTAATACATAAACATTAAACACAGTATAATAAAATATGTAAATGACTTTCTAAAGAAAACGGTTATGTAGGAATGTTTATGTGGAGGTGGCAAGCAATAAATAATCTTGTAAATATTTATTCTTAATATTGATGATAACTTGGGCATGGTTTGTATTCTCTCTTGTTAGAATAATTATGCATAAGTTATCACACAACTCAAGGACCTGGTGCATGGGAGTTTGCCCAACCAGTCTACATGTGTTTTGTGGACTTGGAGAAAGCATTCGACCGTGTCCCTCGGGAAGTCCTGTGGGGAGTGCTCAGAGTATGGGGTATCGGACTGTCTGATTGTGGCAGTCCGCTCCCTGTATGATCAGTGCCAGAGCTTGGTCCGCTTTGCCGGTAGTAAGTCGGACACGTTTCCAGTGAGGGTTGGACTCCGCCAAGGCTGCCCTTTGTCACCGATTCTGTTCATAACCTTTATGGACAGAATTTCTAGGCGCAGTCAAGGCGTTGAGGGGATCTGGTTTGGTGGCTGCAGGATTAGGTCTCTGCTTTTTGCAGATGATGTGGTCCTGATGGCTTCATCTGGCCAGGATCTTCAGCTCTCACTGGATCGGTTCGCAGCTGAGTGTGAAGCGACTGGGATGAGAATCAGCACCTCCAAGTCCGAGTCCATGGTTCTCGCCCGGAAAAGGGTTGAGTGCCATCTCCGGGTTGGGGAGGAGATCTTGCCCCAAGTGGAGAAGTTCAAGTACCTCGGAGTCTTGTTCACGAGTGAGGGAAGAGTGAATCGTGAGATCGACAGGCGGATCGGTGCGGCGTCTTCAGTAATGCGGACGCTGTATCGGTCCGTTGTGGTGAAGAAGGAGCTGAGCCGGAAAGCAAAGCTCTCAATTTACCGGTCGATCTACGTTCCCATCCTCACCTATGGTCATGAGCTTTGGGTTATGACCGAAAGGACAAGATCACGGGTACAAGCGGCCGAAATGAGTTTCCTCCGCCGGGTGGCGGGGCTCTCCCTTAGAGATAGGGTGAGAAGCTCTGCCATCCGGGAGGAGCTCAAAGTAAAGCCGCTGCTCCTCCACATCGAGAGGAGCCAGATGAGGTGGTTCGGGCATCTGGTCAGGATGCCACCCGAACGCCTCCCTAGGGAGGTGTTTAGGGCACGTCCGACCGGTAGGAGGCCGCGAGGAAGACCCAGGACACGTTGGGAAGACTATGTCTCCCGGCTGGCCTGGGAACGCCTCGGGGTCCCACAGGAAGAGCTGGACGAAGTGGCTGGGGAGAGGGACGTCTGGGCTTCCCTGCTTAAGCTGCTGCCCCCGCGACCCGACCTCGGATAAGCGGAAGAAGATGGATGGATGGATGGATATCACACAACTCTTATGCTTAAAGGCTGTTGCTATAGTTATTAGCTATTGTGCTCAAGTTGTACTTTCCTATCTGTGCAAGGACAAAACTTGTTATTGTTATTTTGTTTGTCTTAGCCCAGTAACAGCCAAGGACTTCAAGGACCTCAACGAAAATAAGACTGCAGCCCGCAGACGAAGAAAAGACAAGGCGAAATCACGAGGCCCCCCAGCACATTCCGCCACGTATTGTGCGTACTGGAGCTGCTTTGCATGATATAGGTGACCACTCCCTTTAGAGGCGGCCTCAGTGATGTTGACTGGGGAACTCCTGAATAAATAGAGGAACGCGGGAGCTGTACCTTAGAGCGTAGGGCGAGACTGCGACTGAGTGTGCAGCTCCATGCGTTCCCCCCATGAGCTAAATTGAACTCTGTCTCTGCATTATTCCTTGCTTCTTGTTGTCATGTCTGTATTATCATGTTTTGTTTTAAGTCATGTTTTGTTTAGTTTCTGTCTTTTCACTCCCTTGTCTGGTCACCATAGCAACCATTAGTTTTCACCTGTCACGTCACGCACCTGTTTCACGTTTTGAGTCACGCACCTGCTTTCACTAATCATGTCCATAGTATTTAAGTTCATTCATTTTCTGTTGTTCGGCCTGACGACCTCACCCCATATATGCTTCTGCACACCCTTATGATCCTTGCTGCTCTTTTTTCATGCCGGTTCCATGCCAAGTAAGTTTTTGTTTATCAAGCCACAGTTTATGTTTTGTTTAATTGTTCATAGTTTCCGCCACTGTGCGCACTTTGGTTTGATCTTTTTTTGTAGTTCTAGTGTTTCAATAAATCATGTACCTTCATTCCCGTCTCGCCCGTGCCAACTTTCCGTTGCATCCTGGAAAAGCACACACCCCGGACCAAGTCCTGACACTTGTCTGTTTAATAGATGTCGTCAGTGTTTGAACCTCCATCCATCCATCCATCCATTTCTACCGCTTATTCCCTTCGGGGTCGCGGGGGCGCTGGAGCCTATCTCAGCTACAATCGGGCGGAAGGCAGGGTACACCCTGGACAAGTCGCAACCTCATCGCAGAGCCAACACAGATAGACAGACAACATTCACACTCACATTCACACACTAGGGCCAATTTTAGTGTTGCCAATCAACCTATCCCCAGGTGCATGTCTTTGGAGGTGGGAGGAAGCCGGAGTAGAACCCACGCAGTCACGGGGAGAACATGCAAACTCCACACAGAAAGATCCCGAGCCCGGGATTGAACCCCAGACTACTCAGGACCTTCGTATTGTGAGGCAGATGCACTAACCCCTCTGCCACCGTGCTGCCCTGTGTTTGAACCTGACATCTCTCAATACTGAAGGCATTAGCAGGTATGTGTGACACCCTATGGAAGATTGTTGGGGGCCTATGGAGTCGCTCCAAAACTGGTCACTCTCATAGGGATGTTCTACCGTCACGTTGAATGCGGCGTCATTGTTAATGGTGAGCCCTCCACATGGTTCACTGTGGAGTCTGGTGTGCGGCAAGGGTGTACAATTTCCTCCATTCTCTTCCTGATTGCCAGAGACTGGGTCATGCGGAATACAACTGACAGACCCAGGGGTATCCTGTGGACTTTGTTCTCCCAATTTGAAGATCTAGATTTTGCTGTCCTTGCACCAAAGCACATCCATTTGCAGGAGAAAACTGACAGACTGAACAAGTTCGCCCAACTGGTACGTCTGGACATAAATGTGTCCAAAACACAAGTGATGTGCAATTAATGCCACTCCAGATGTACCAATCACATTGAATGGACACGCTCTTGACTATGTTGAGGACTTTACCTATCTGGGAAGTCTCGTCAGTAAGGACAACTCTGCACAAAAGGACATTAGAGCAGGACTCGGAAAGGCACAGGTCTCTGCACTGCTGACTTGTCTCCACTCACTATGGACTGGCCTCTTACACTATTTACTGTATCCACTCAGCATCCATTGCACCGGTCACCCAGGGTGGGGTCCCCACATCTGCGGTCCCTTCCAAGGTTTCTTGTTGTTCCCCTTGGGTTGAGTTTTTTTCTTGCCCTGATGTGGGATCTGAGCCGAGGATGTTGTGATTAACACTTGTGATTAAGGGCTATAGAAGTCAACTTTGATTGATTGATTGATAGTTTTTTAGAACTGTCCGTCTTACCTAAATTAACACACTTGAATGGCGACACATTTAAGAATCGAGCATTTTCCTGACACCAGTGGTTATCCAGTCAGCCTCACAGACCGGAGATCAAAGGTTCAGATCACCAAGGGTCCCCCCTGTCACACTTGGGTGAAGTCTTGTCTGGTTTCAGGTTGTCTTGTCACTTCCTGTTTTATTTTGAAATACTAACTCCCTCTCGTTCAGATCACTTGCCCTTCCTCCTGTCTTGTCTTTCCTGATTGCCTGATTGTGCCCACCTGTGTCACCCTCCCTCATGTGTATAAATGTCTCGTCCTCCCTTCTGTCCTGTGCCAGAGTGTTTTCGTATCTTCTTGTGCGTACCTCTAACGTTCCTTTGCCATAGGATTGTCCACAGCCATAGCTACGTTTTGTGTACCTTTCTGGAGCCACGGGAGTATTTTGGTTTGTAAGTTTTCTCAGGCAAGATTAGCTTCCTAGCATTACCTCCGTTGGAGCGCTTTTTGTTCTTCTTAGTAGTTTTTGTTCATAGCCCCTTTTTCCCCTCCAGAGACGGAGCGTTTTGAGTTATTGATATTTTTAGTAAGTTTAGTGGTCAGGTTAGATCTGGTTTGATAGCCTGTTTTTGTTTCTCCCGTTTTGGACCCCTTCCCTGTTCAGAATAGATATCTGTTTCTGAAAATCCTGCATCTGTGTTCAGAGTCCTGTTCTGGTCGTGATACCCCCACATCTGCGGACCTCTCCAAGGTTTGTGATTGTTCCTATTGGGTTGAGTTTTTTCTTGCCCTGATGTGGGATCTGAGCCGAGGATGTGCCCTAACCCTTTCAGACATTTGTGATTAAGGGCCAACAAATCACACCGCCAGGTTGTGATTTGTTGGTTAGTGTGTACCCTCCTGTTGACAATTTCACCCGACTTCTTCCCTTTGTGGCCTAAAAGCTGAAATACACGTGTTTTCAATTTACAGGACCCCCTTCATCCCCCTACAAATTGGGTGAAATTACCCCCTCCTGGTGCACCACCCTGATAGATGGCTCACGGATAGGCCCTTGGGCACGAGCTGACTTATTCTGGTATTGTGGGGAGCACAGATTGTACATTAGAATCCCGGACGAGCCCCCAAATTGTTGCGTTTTGGACCAGTTGTTCCTCCCAGGGAATTCAAGTCACAATTCGCTCCCAAGCTCTTTACGACACTTAAAGCTGAGTTGAAAAACCACCAGAGACAGAATAGGTATTTTGTTGTATATTTTCAAAGCTTTGCAAATATACTTTTTGAGACCAGTCTAACCATAGAACATTCTATAATGGTCTGTCTTCCCGACCCAAAACCCTCTCTCCTCCCCCCTCTCTCTAGACAAAATATATGCTAGTCTAAACACATTCCAAAGCATTCAAGGTTATCACACACAGTTTACTTGCAGAGAAACAGAAAGAGAATAAATGGAAAACACGAGCTGTTTTCAAATATGACTATGAAAGAAAATAAGTAACACAAAAATTCGGATATATGTAAATATCTGCCTCTGACAGGCTGTATAAATAAACTTTGATTGATTGACTGAGCGTTAGTTTTTGCTGTCCATAGAACGTCTCTAGTCGGCATAGTGGAAGTCGCATGATTCTCCATCTCGCTGAGATATACGCGACCCCAAGGCCGGTTGTGGTCAGCTGTGTGGAAGCTATTTGAGGCAGAAATGTTCTCCTCCCCTTCGGCAGACGGAGACAAATGAGCTCCGTGGCGAGAAAGGCCACCTGGCAACGTCCATTCAAACGGATCAGTGCCTCACTTCTCTGTTCCCCGGCATTGTAACCAAGGCATCACCCGCTGACGCATTGAGCTGCACGGTGAGAGGTCGCACTAATAGAACTGCTCCACCTTCCTTCCTCCATCTGTGGCCATCACATGCACTTCTACTTTCTGCTCTCAAATCTCATTCTTCCCTCGTGGTTTTATCCATCTTGGGGTTCTTTACGGCCTATTGATCAGCCTGATGGAGGGAACATTAGTTAAGCCTCCATTCAGACCATACATGTATATATAGAAGTAGGTAATCCCACTAAGTACACGCCTGGAAACTGAAGCTACAGAACTTTAGCGCGGTCTTCTAACAACGTGGGATTTATTCATCAATGCAATTGCAGAGAAAAGGCCGGTCCATACTCCTGTTCGGGAAAAAACTCAATTGAATGGCTCGGATGTTAACAACTCGGAGACCTTTAGTGGTCACGGGGGGTTGAGATAGAGAGCCTTCAGGGACCCTGGGAAAAAAAAAACGTTGAGCTATTGAATTGAGTTTAATTATTGTATTTTATTTGATTCATGCCAAGAAACACTTCAATCATATTCCGTAAAGGCTGAATGGAGGCAGGCTCCTTCAGTTCTACATGTTCAGAGGGTTTGAATCTGTATTGGTGTCAAGACTTGGTCTTGGGTGTTTGCTTTTCCGGGATGCAACGGAAAGTTGGCACGGGCGAGACGGGAATGAAGGTACATGATTTATTTATTATATCAAAAAAAAGTGCAAACGAAAAGCGCGCACAGTGGCGGAGAATAAACTATGAAACCAAAAGACTATAGCAAAAAAGTACAAACGAAAAACACGCACAATGGCGGAGAACAAACTATGAAACCAAAAAGACTATAAACATGGAACAAAAACTTACTTGGCTTGGACAAAAACAGTTGCATGAAGAATGGACATGGAAAGAAGTATCAGGCATGGACAGAGCATAAATGTGGTGAGGTCGTCAGGAAGACAAACTGAAAAACACTGAACTTAAATACTACAGACATGATTAACGAAAACAGGTGCGTGACTCAAGACGTGAAACAGGTGCGTGACGTGACAGGTGAAAACTAATGGGTTGCTATGGTGACAATCAAGAGTGCACAATGAGTCCAAACGTGGAACAGGTGAAACTAATGGGGTAATCATGGAAACAAGGCAAGGGAGTGAAAAGACAGAAACTAAAGAGTCCTATAACTAAACAAAACATGACTTAAAACAAAACATGATTACACAGACATGACAATTGGACACACTTCCTTGTGGTCGAGAGAATAAGTATTGGATATGTTTAGGTGTTCATTTTACATCCATAACCTCTTTTTGAGTCTGTTGACAAACGGTTCTTACGAGGGAAATGACACCACCCCCCTCTCCAAAAGTATCAGAATTGATCTTTTGAAGATGTCGTCTATTAAAAATATGTTTTGAAAACCAACTTTTATTTAGACATGGTTGAAAATAATAAATAATAATAATAATAATGTTCACGAGTGACGGAAAAGTGGATCGTGAGATCGACAGGCGGATCGGTGCGGCATCTTCAGTAATGCGGACGCTGTATCGATCCGTTGTGGTGAAGAAGGAGCTGAGCCGGAAGGCAAAGCTCTCAATTTACCGGTCGATCTACGTTCCCATCCTCACCTATGGTCATGAGCTTTGGGTTATGACCGAAAGGACAAGATCACGGGTACAAGCGGCCGAAATGAGTTTCCTCCGCCGGGTGGCGGGGCTCTCCCTTAGAGATAGGGTGAGAAGCTCTGTCATCCGGGGGGAGCTCAAAGTAAAGCCACTGCTCCTCCACATCGAGAGGAGCCAGATGAGGTGGTTCGGGCATCTGGTCAGGATGCCACCCGAACGCCTCCCTAGGGAGGTGTTTAGGGCACGTCCCACCGGTAGGAGGCCGCGGGGAAGACCCAGGACACGTTGGGAAGACTATGTCTCCCGGCTGGCCTGGGAACGCCTCGGGGTCCCACAGGAAGAGCTGGACGAAGTGGCTGGGGAGAGGGAAGTCTGGGCTTCCCTGCTTAGGCTGCTGCCCCCGCGACCCGACCTCGGATAAGCGGAAGAAGATGGATGGATGGATGGTTTTGAGGCATGATACTGATAAAGCATGCTCCCAAGGCAGGGTCCGTACGGCTTTCCCACGGCCAAATTCAAGCACTTTTTAAGGACTCTTTCAAGATCAACTTTCCAGTTTTTCCCAGTAGCCTTCAAAAGGCAAAAACCAGTGTGAATCAATCCATAGCCTTGTTGTTTGAGGTCATCTAATGCTGTCTGTAGGAAAAATAGGGAAAATCTGCTAAAAGCTAAGCCTAACATTGAAGCAGCAGTTATCATTAACTGAATGGGGCATAGAAAATGAAGCAGTGTGACTGTTCAATGTCATTGGTGTTTGCAAATGTGTTTCCATTTGTGTTGTTTTTCACATTTCTTGTTCTTTTTCTTACTTACAGCACTCAATGACATTGAATATTACAGATTGATTCACACCGCATTTGTGCTTGTAAACTGCATAATGTGATATAAATACACGCCTGTCGATCTCACGATCCACTCTTCCCTCACTCGTGAACAAGACTCCGAGGTACTTGAACTCCTCCACTTATTATCATACATCCAATTATTAGTCCAATAATTCATCCAATGTTCATTAAAACGACAACCTCCCGGCATGATGGACCGATGCACCACTGTCCTCTTGGGGGCGACACAGAGCTGACACGGCTCTGGCATGACAACAACCTAATGTAAGGGCTAATGTAAGATCAAGCGTGTAGCTTTCATTTTTAAGGAAACTTATTTTGTTTTGTTTTCCATTTTATAATTAGCCTATTGAGTCAGACCAATAGGTCTGCTTGGAAATGTTCATCATTTTTCTCGGCAGTCTGACTTCATCCATCTTCTTCCGCTTATCCGAGGTCGGGTCACAGGGGCAGCAGCCTAAGCAGGGAAGCCCAGACTTCCCTCTCCCCAGCCACTTCGTCCAGCTCCTCCTGGGGGATCCCGAGGTGTTCCCAGGCCAGCCGGGAGAGATAGTCTTCCTAGTGTCCTGGGTCTTCCCCGTGGCCTCCTACCGGTCGGACGTGCCCGAAACACCTCGCAAGGGAGGCGTTCAGGTGGCATCCTGACCAGATGGCCGAACCACCTCATCTGGCTCCTCTCCATGTGGAGGACCAGCGGCTTTACTTTGAGCTCCTTTACTTTGAGTTTCCTCCGCCACCCGGCGGAGGAAACTCATTTCGGCCGCTCGTACCCGTGATCTCGTCCTTTCGGTCATAACCCATAGATCATGACCATAGGTGAGGATGGGAACGTAGATCGACCGGTAAATTGAGAGCTTTGCCTTCCGGCGCAACTCCTTCTTCACCACAACGGACCGATACGGCATCCGCATTACTGAAGACGCCACACCGATCCACCTGTCGATCTCACGATCCACGTCTTCAGACCAATAGGTCTGACTCAATGTCAATCTCCGGGTTGAGGAGGAAACCCTGCCCCAAGTGGAGGAGTTCAAGTACCTGGGAGTCTTGTTCACGAGTGAGGGAAGAGTGGATCGTGAGATCGACAGGCGGATCGGTGCGGCGTCTTCAGTAATGCGGATGCCGTATCGGTCCGTTGTGGTGAAGAAGGAGCTGAGCCGGAAGGCAAAGCTCTTAATTTACCGGTCGATCTACTTTCCCATCCTCACCTATGGTCATGATCTTTGGGTTATGACCGAAAGGACAAGATCACGGGTACGAGCGGCCGAAATGAGTTTCCTCCGCCGGGTGGCGGGGCTCTTCCTTAGAGACAGGGTGAGAATCCGGGAGGAGCTCAAAGTAAAGCCGCTGCTCCTCCACATGGAGAGGAGCCAGATGAGGTGGTTCGGGCATCTGGTCAGGATGCCACCCGAACGCCTCCCTCGCGAGGTGTTTCGGGCACGTCCGACCGGTAGAAGGCCACGGGGAAGACCCAGGACACTAGGAAGACTATGTCTCCCGGCTGGCCTGGGAACACCTTGGGATCCCCCAGGAGGAGCTGGACGAAGTGGCTGGGGAGAGGGAAGTCTGGGCTTCCCTGCTTAGGCTGCTGCCCCTGTGACCCGACCTCGGATAAGCGGAAGAAGATAGATGGATGGATGGAGTCAGACTGCCGAGAAATATGATGAACATTTCCAAGCACTTCACCTAAAATTCTAGCATTTTTCAAACCTTGAAAACACAACATTAAAATGCAGGCACTTTCAAGGTTTTTAAGCACCCGTACAAACCCTGCCAAGGGTCACACGCCCCCTCCCAGGTTTGAGAAGGACCACACGACAGGGAGATGTTCTTTCCTACGTGACAACAGGAAGTTCACGAACCTTGTTTCCCACCCTGCCTGTTTTGGGAACTCGGCCAAGCGGTCGCCTCATAAGACGGCGTCGGTCCGCAGGCTTCAATTTTCACCGCAGCGTGTGGATCTGACACCCAGCAGCACTTTTCAGTGGGACAGAACGGAAGGCAACGCCGAGTGTGATAACGACCTTTGCATTACGCCCTTGCTGTCACCGTCACACTGCGCACTTCATAGTCCCTGCTTTTTTTTCCCTCTGCGAGAAAAGGAAAAGTTTTCTCCTTTCACTCCCCAAAGGCAAACCGGTGGGTGGTTAGAATAGGGAAGTGGGGAAAGAGACGAATTCTATTGCCAGAAACTCATTTAATTGAAAGCGGGAGTGGAGCATACTGCACTTCACCCCCTGCTTGTTATGGATTCAGCCGGGGGGGCATGACGTGGACCTGCATGGCGGGCACGTGTGACGCCCCAGCTGACAATACCACACACTGCATGCTTTACCCAGGCAAGAACTGGATGTGTGTGCTCTGCAACACACCATCACAGGATTAGAAAGTGCTGAGCATTACTTCCAAAGTCATCTGGCTGAAGTGTCATCTGCGGCCCCTTCCGAGGTTTCTCGTTGTCCCCGTTGGGTTGGGGACAATATTTCTGTTTAGGAAAACAATATTTATTTTATTCTGTCCATTTTGTTAACTTAGGGCGGTCAATCTTTTGCAAGGGGACTGCTCGGTTTGTCTCGGAAGACGAAATCCGAGTAGACTTCATCAGTTCATAGACTTAGATTGGTTTTTGGAGTATAAATATTTGGAGTTTTGGCACCAACCGTTGGACTTGAGCTAAACAATCTAAGTCTAAGACTAGATGTGACCAATCTAAGTCTAAGACTAAATGTGACCAATCCAAGTCTAAGACTAGATCTGACCAATCTAAGTTTAAGACTAGAGCTGACCAATCTAAGTCTAAGACTTGAGCTGACCAATCTAAGTCTAAGACTAGATCTGACCAATCTAGGTCTAAGACTTGAGCTGACCAATCTAAGTCTAAGGCTAGATCTGGCAAATCTAAGTGTAAGACTAGATGTGACCAATCTAAGTCTAAGACTAGATGTGACCAATATAAGTCTAAGACTAGATCTGACCAATCTAGGTCTAAGACTTGAGCTGACCAATCTAAGTCTAAGACTAGATCTGGCCAATCTAAGTTTAAGACTAGATCTGACCAACCTAAGTTTAAGACTCTCTCTGACCAATCTAAGTCTAAGACTAGATGTGACCAATCTAAATATAAGACTAGATCTGACTAATCTAAGTCTAAGACTAGATCTGACCAATTTAATTCTAAGACTAGATCTGACCAACCTAAGTCCAAGACTCTATCTGACCAACCTAAGTCTAAGACTAGATCTGACCAATCTAAGTCTAACACTAGATCTGACCAATCTAAGTATAAGACTACATCTGATCAACCTAAGTCTAAGACTATATATAACCAACCTAAGTCTAAGACTTAAGCTGACCAATCTAAGTCTAAGGCTAGATCTGACCAATCTAAGTCTGAGACTAGATCTGACCAATTTAAGTCTAAGACTACATGTGACCAATCTAAGTCTAAGACTAAATCTGACCAATGTAAGTCTAAGACTAGATGTGACCAATCCAAGTCTAAGACTAGATCTGACCAATCTAAATCTAAGACTAGATGTGACCAATCTAAGTCTAAGACTAGATCTGACCAACCTAAGTCTAATACTCTATCTGACCAACTTAAGTCTAAGACTAGATCTGACCAATCTAAGTCTAAGACTAGATCTGACCAATCTAAGTATAAGACTAGATCTGACCAACGTAAATCTAAGACTAGATCTGACCAACGTAAATCTAAGACTCTATCTGACCAACCTAAGTCTAAGACTAGATCTGGCCAATCTAAGTATAAGACTACATCTGACCAACCTAAGTATAAGACTATATATAACCAACCTAAGACTAAGACTTGAGCTGACCAATTTAAGTCTAAGGCTAGATCTGACCAATCTAAGTCTGAGACTAGATCTGACTAATTTAAGTCTAAGACTACATGTGACCAATCCAAGTCTAAGACTAGATCTGACCAATCTAAGTCTAAGACTAGTTCTGACCAACCTAAGTCTAATACTCTATCTGACCAACCTAGGTCTAAGACTAGATCTGACCAATCTAAGTCTAAGACTAGATCTGACCAATCTAAGTCTAAGACTAGACCTGACCAACGTAAATCTAAGACTCTATCTGACCAACCTAAGTCTAAGACTAGATCTGACCAATCTAAGTCTAACACTAGATCTGACCAATCTAAGAATAAGACTACATCTGACCAACCTAAGTCTAAGACTATATGTAACCAACCTAAGTCTAAGACTTGAGCTGACCAATCTAAGTCTCAGGCTAGATCTGACCAATCTAAGTCTGAGACTAGATCTGACTAATTTAAGTCTAAGACTACATGTGACCAATCAAAGTCTAAGACTAAATCTGACCAATGTAAGTCTAAGACTAGATGTGACCAATCCAAGTCTAAGACTAGATCTGACGAATCTAAGTCTAAGACTAGATATGACCAACCTAAGTCTAATACTCTATCTGACCAACCTAAGTCTAAGACTAGATCTGACCAATCTAAGTCTAAGACTAGATCTGACCAATGTAAGTATAAGACTAGATCTGACCAACGTAAATCTAAGACTCTATCTGACCAACCTAAGTCTAAGACTAGATCTGACCAATCTAAGTCTAACACTAGATCTGACCAACCTAAGTCTAAGACTATATGTAACCAACCTAAGTCTAAGATTTGAGCTGACCAATCTAAGTCTAAGGCTAGATCTGACCAATCTAAGTATGAGACTAAATCTGACCAATCTAAATCTAAGACTAGATGTGACCAATCTAAGTCTAAGACTAGATCTGACCAATCTAAGTCTAATACTCTATCTGACCAACCTAAGTCTAAGACTAGATCTGACCAATCTAAGTCTAAGACTAGATCTGACCAATCTAAGTATAAGACTAGATCTGACCAACGTAAATCTAAGACTCTATCTGACCAACCAAAGTCTAAGACTAGATCTGACCAATCTCAGTCTAACACTAGATCTGACCAATCTAAGTATACAACTACATCTGATCAACCTAAGTCTAAGACTATATATAACCAACCTAAGTCTAAGACTTGAGCTGACCAATCTAAGTCTAAGGCTAGATCTGACCAATCTAAGTCTGAGACTAGATCTGACCAATTTAAGTCTAAGACTACATGTGACCAATCTAAGTCTAAGACTAAATCTGACCAATGTAAGTCTAAGACTAGATGTGACCAATCCAAGTCTAAGACTAGATCTGACCAATCTAAGTCTAAGACTAGATCTGACCAACCTAAGTCTAATACTCTATCTGACCAACCTAAGTCTAAGACTAGATCTGACCAATCTAAGTCTAACACTAGATCTGACCAACCTAAGTCTAAGACTATATGTAACCAACCTAAGTCTAAGATTTGAGCTGACCAATCTAAGTCTAAGGCTAGATCTGACCAATCTAAGTATGAGACTAGATCTGACTAATTTAAGTCTAAGACTACATGTGACCAATCCAAGTCTAAGACTAGATCTGACCAATCCAAGTCTAAGACTAGATCTGACCAATCTAAATCTAAGACTAGATGTGACCAATCTAAGTCTAAGACTAGATCTGACCAATCTAAGTCTAATACTCTATCTGACCAACCTAAGTCTAAGACTAGATCTGACCAAACTAAGTCTAAGACTAGATCTGACCAATCTAAGTATAAGACTAGATCTGACCAACATAAATCTAAGACTCTATCTGACCAACGTAAGTCTAAGACTAGATCTGACCAATCTATAACTAAAACTAGATGTGACCAATCTAAGTCTAAGACTAGATGTGACCAGTATAAGTCTAGATTTGACCAATCTAAATCTAAGACTAGATCTGAGCAATCTAAGTCTAAGACTAGATCTGACCAACGTAAATCTAAGACTCTATCTGACCAACCTAAGTCTAAGACTAGATCTGACCAATCTCAGTCTAACACTAGATCTGACCAATCTAAGTATAAGACTACATCTTATCAACCTAAGTATAAGACTATATATAACCAACCTAAGTCTAAGACTTGAGCTGACCAATCTAAGTCTAAGGCTAGATCTGACCAATCTAAGTCTGAGACTAGATCTGACCAATTTAAGTCTAAAACTACATGTGACCAATCTAAGTCTAAGACTAAATCTGACCAATGTATGTCTAAGACTAGATGTGACCAATCCAAGTCTAAGACTAGATCTGACCAATCTAAGTCTAAGACTAGATCTGACCAACCTGAGTCTAATACTCTATCTGACCAACCTAAGTCTAAGACTAGATCTGACCAATCTAAGTCTAAGACTAGATGTGACCAATCCAAGTCTAAGACTAGATCTGACCAATCTAAATCTAAGACTAGATGTGACCAATCTAAGTCTAAGACTAGATCTGACCAATCTAAGTCTAATACTCTATCTGATCAACCTAAGTCTAAGACTAGATCTGACCAAACTAAGTCTAAGACTAGATCTGACCAATCTAAGTATAAGACTAGATCTGACCAACGCAAATCTAAGACTCTATCTGACCAACGTAAGTCTAAGACTAGATCTGACCAATCTAAGTATAAAACTAGATCTGACCAACGTAAATCTAAGACTCTATCTGACCAACGTAAGTCTAAGACTAGATCTGACCAATCTATAACTAAAACTAGATGTGACCAATCTAAGTCTAAGACTAGATGTGACCAGTCTAAGTCTAGATCTGACCAATCTAAATCTAAGACTAGATCTGAGCAATCTATGTCTAAGACTAGAGCTGACCAACCTAAGTCTAAGACTCTATCTGACCAGCCTAAATCGAAGACTAGATCTGACCAATCTAAGTCTACGACTAGATCTGAACAATCTAAGTCTACGACTAGATCTGACCAATCTAAGTCTAAGACTAGATCTGTCTCACATTTTCAGTAGAGCCATAATAAATTCATAAAAGAACCAAACTTCATGAATGTTTTTTTTTGTGAGCAACAAGTATGTGCTCCAATCACTACATCACAAAAAATAAGAGTTGTAGAAATGATTGGAAACTCAAGGGTCAACCAAAGGACAAAGTCACATTTACTACCTAAAACAATTAGCAGTGTTTCCTTCCCATCAGAAATGTAAATAATGGAGCGATGAAGACCCGTCATAGCCGCTAGGCGCGGGTTAATGAGGGCAGGACTCAGAGGCAGCCTGAAGAAAAAAGGACTGACACTTTGACTCGCAGTGAGTCAACTGAGTCGTACATCTAAGCCTCCACGGAGCTTTGGTTGTGACGGGAACGTACAGCTCTAACATGCACTCCCGCCCTCGTACCTAAAACTTTTCCACTTGACTCGTTTGACACCGAGTCTGCAGGATGAGACGGGCCCTGGGCACCCTTCAAGTTTCAATCGGGGGGAAAAAAAAGAACTCAAACTTTTTTGCCGTCAGTGCACACGCAGATATCACTTGTATTGCACTCTGAACAGCCAGGAGAATGAACTACTGAACAGAAAGGAAAACCCAGCCAATATGAAATCATTCCATTCAGAACGAGGTCGGGAAAGAAGCCAAAGATGGAGAGTCAAAGGTAAAGATTCAATGTTCGAAGCCTAATGATCTTGACGGTTAGTTAATAAGGGTGTAAGGGTTTTGTAGATACCACGATATTTCGCTTTCATTGTCTTCACAAAAGTGGCGCCAGACGGTATCGAACAAAAAACGGGTGTGTAGTTTTTTCCCGGCACCTAAGCGTTGGCCAGGTCTAAAAAAATAGACCACATCTCCCGGAGTCCTCTGCGAAGCACCAATGTGGGGGTGTGGAACGCGGTAAGCAGGAAGTGACGTTTGTTCGTAGTTGATGAGAAGAATAGTTTTTTTGGACATTTCTTAAAAAATTTAATTAAAATATATCCATAACTATTTGGGTTATGTTGCTAGCAAACAGACAAACAAACTCTGGAGAAAACATGACCTCTTTGGCGGAGCTGAGGTATGAAAGTCGAGGCTTCCAGACCCAGCGGGACACGGTGGGGAAAAACTGAAAACTATTTGACAAATCCAATTTGTCATTCTTACAACCAGACCTGTGTGTTGACTTCCGTAACAGGCGGTTTAGGCTACAACTGTTGCCTTGACAGCCTCTGAGGAAGTCAACAGTTGTAGGTACAGAAGTCAACATTTTTTGGTACAGATGTCAACAGTTGTAGGTACAGAAGTCAACACTTGTAGGTACAGATGTCAACAGTTGTAGGTACAGAAGTCAACAGTTGTAGGTACAGAAGTCAACAGTTGTAGGTACAGATGTCAACAGTTGTAGGTACAGAAGTCAACAGTTGTTGGTACAGAAGTCAACAGTTGTAGGTAAAGAAGTCAACAGTTGTAGGTACAGAAGTCAGCAGTTGTAGGTACAGAAGTCAACAGTTGTAGGTACATAAGTCAACAGTTGTAGGTACAGAAGTCAACAGTTGTAGGTACAGAAGTCAACAGTTGTAGGTACAGAAGTCAAGAGTTGTGGGTACAGAAGTCAACACTTGTAGGTACAGAAGTCAACAGTTGTAGGTACAGATGTCAACAGTTGTAGGTACATAAGTCAACAGTTGAAGGTACAGAAGTCAACAGCTGTAGGTACAGAAGTCAACACTTGTAGGTACAGAAGTCAACAGTTGTAGGTAAAGAAGTCAACAGTTGTAGGTACAGAAGTCAACAGTTGTAGGTACAGATGTCAACAGTTGTAGGTACAGAAGTCAACACTTGTAGGTACAGATGTCAACAGTTGTAGGAAGAGAAGTCAACAGTTGTATGTACAAAAGTCAACAGTTGTAGGTACAGATGTCAACAGTTGTATGTACAGAAGTCAACAGTTGTAGGTACAGAAGTCAACAGTTGTAGGTACAGAAGTCAACAGTTGTGGGTACAGAAGTCAACACTTGTAGGTACAGATGTCAACAGTTGTAGGTACAGAAGTCAACACTTGTAGGTACAGAAGTCAACACTTGTAGGTACAGAAGTCAACAGTTGTAGGTACAGAAGTCATCACTTGTAGGTACAGATGTCAACAGTTGTAGGTACAGAAGTCAACAGTTGTAGGTAAAGAAGTCAACAGTTGTAGGTACAGAAGTCAACAGTTGTAGGTACAGATGTCAACAGTTGTAGGTACAGAAGTCAACACTTGTAGGTACATATGTCAACAGTTGTAGGAAGAGAAGTCAACAGTTGTATGTACAAAAGTCAACAGTTGTAGGTACATATGTCAACAGTTGTATGTACAGAAGTCAACAGTTGTAGGTACAGAAGTCAACAGTTGTAGGTACAGAAGTCAACAGTTGTGGGTACAGAAGTCAACACTTGTAGGTACAGATGTCAACAGTTGTAGGTACAGAAGTCAACACTTGTAGGTACAGAAGTCAACACTTGTAGGTACATAAGTCAACAGTTGTAGGTACAGAAGTCAACAGTTGTAGGTACAGATGTCAACAGTTGTAGGTACAGAAGTCAACAGTTGTAGGTACAGAAGTCAACAGTTGTAGGTACAGAAGTCAACAGTTGTTGGTACAGAAGTCAACAGTTGTAGGTACAGAAGTCAACAGTTGTAGGTACAGAAGTCAACAGTTGTAGGTACAGAAGTCAACAGTTGTAGGTACAGAGGTCAACAGTTGTGGGTACAGAAGTCAACACTTGTAGGTACAGATGTCAACAGTTGTAGGTACAGAAGTCAACAGTTGTAGGTACAGATGTCAACAGTTGTATGTACAGAAGTCAACAGTTGTAGGTACAGAAGTCAACAGTTGTAGGTACAAAAGTCAACAGTTGTAGGTACAGAAGTCAACAGTTGTAGGTACCGAAGTCAACAGTTGTAGGTACAGAAGTCAACACACGGGTCTGGCTATGAGAATAACACATTGCATAATTTTCTAAAGACCTAATGAACCTCTTTGGATTATCTGATGAATCCTCAACCCGTCCACCCTTGTTTCCACCGTTTGTTTCTCTGAATGTCGCACGGCGGCTGACAAGGTTGGTAACATTATGGCCGGACTATTATGAGGGTGTGCACAGGACTATGGCGGAAAGATGAAGATCTGCTGAGGAGCGTCACTATCAGGTGGAAATAGAAAGGCAAACTACAGCGAGCAATTTGAAAACAGACAAATAAAACCTTAATGTTCACACATCAAGGTTATGTGAATGTGAACTGTCCAGTGGGTGATAAAGTTTCTAACCATTATCCCGTGCAACCACACCTTCCACCACCTCGGATTGTGTGTTCAAGGCCCCGTCGATAGTGAGATGACAGCAGTGACTGGCGGAGGATTGAATTGCCAATTCCAATGCGCCCGTCGAGCCGATATGTCGGTCGGCTGATGTCAGCCGGGTAGATTGAGAATTGGCTTGAGTGAGAGCAGCCAGGGGTGGAGTGAACGCATGGGAGATTAGGGATGACGTTAATCCCTGAGGGGTTTGAACAGTGAGACGTGGTGTGTACCTCGGAACGCGGTGCAATGAGAGCGAAGATGAGGATGTAAGAAGCGTATTGGTCGGGGGGGGGGGGGATTTAACGGAAAGCAGGCAGAGAGACGAGTCTTAGAAGAGGCTGGAATTGATCGAGGTACTTCAGAGTGCAGGCAACAGATGAATATAACTACCGTATTCTCCGGACCGTAGGGCGCACCGTTTACAATGAATTGATTAGCGTGGACCCCGACTTAAACAAGTCCATCCATCCATCCATCTTCTTCCGCTTATCCGAGGTCGGGTCGCGGGGGCAGCAGCCTAAGCAGGGAAGCCCAGACTTCCCTCTCCCCAGCCACTTCGTCCAGCTCCTCCCGGGGGATCCCGAGGCGTTCCCAGGCCAGCCGAGAGACATAGTCTTCCCAACGTGTCCTGGGTCTTCCCCGTGGCCTCCTACCGGTCGGACGTGCCCTAAACACCTCCCGAGGGAGGCGATCGGGTGGCATCCTGACCAGATGCCCGAACCACCTCATCTGGCTCCTCTCGATGTGGAGGAGCAGCGGCTTTACTTTGAGCTACCCCCGGATGACAGAGCTTCTCACCCTATCTCTAAGGGAGAGCCCTGCCACCCGGCGGAGGAAACTCATTTCGGCCGCTTGTACCCGTGATCTTGTCCTTTCGGTCATAACCCAAAGCTCATGACCATAGGTGAGGATGGGAACGTAGATCGACCGGTAAATTGAGAGCTTTGCCTTCCGGCCCAGCTCCTTCTTCACCACAACGGATCGATACAGCGTCCGCATTACTGAAGACGCCGCACCGATCCGCCTGTCGATCTCACGATCCACTCTTCCCTCACTCGTGAACAAGACTCCGAGGTACTTGAACTCCATCCCCTTGGGGCAGGGTCTCCTCCCCAACCCGAAGATGGCACTCCACCCTTTTCCGGGCGAGAACCATGGACTCGGACTTGGAGGTGCTGGTTCTCATCCCAGTCGCTTCACACTCGGCTGCGAACCGATCCAGTGAGAGCTGAAGATCCTGGCCAGATGAAGCCATCAGGACCACATCATCTGCAAAAAGCAGAGACCTAATCCTGCAGCCACCAAACCAGATCCCCTCAACGCCTTGACTGCGCCTAGAAATTCTGTCCATAAAAGTTATGAACAGAATCGGTGACAAAGGGCAGCCTTGGCGGAGTCCAACCCTCACTGGAAACGTGTCCGACTTACTGCCGGCAATGCGGACCAAGCTCTGGCACTGAGCATACAGGGAGCGGACTGCCACAATCAGACAGTCCGATACCCCGTACTCTCTGAGCACTCCCCACAGGACTTCCCGAGGGACACGGTCGAATGCCTTCTCCAAGTCCACAAAACTGACTGGTTGGGCAAACTCCCATGCACCCTCAAGGACCCTGCCGAGAGTATAGAGCTGGTCCACAGTTCCACGACCAGGACGAAAACCACACTGTTCCTCCTGAATCCGAGGTTTCGACTATCCGGCGTAGCCTCCTCTCCAGTACACCTGAATAGACCTTACCGGGAAGGCTGAGAAGTGTGATCCCACGATAGTTAGAGCACACCCTCCGGTTCCCCTTCTTAAAGAGAGGAACCACCACCCCGGTCTGCCAATCCAGAGGCACCGCCCCCGATGTCCACGCGATGCTGCAGAGTCTTGTCAACCAAGACAGCCCCACAGCATCCAGAGCCTTAAGGAACTCCGGGCGGATCTCATCTACCCCCCGGGGCCTTGCCATCGAGGAGCTTTTTAACTACCTCAGCAACCTCAGCCCCAGAAATAGGAGAGCCCACCACAGACTCCCCAGGCACTGCTTCCTCATAGGAAGACGTGTTGGTCCTTCCTTTTCATTGGAACATATCAAATGTTGGTGTTGTTTACTTGAGTCATATTGCGGTCTACACGTATCTCTTATGTGTGACTGCCACTTATCATTACACCAATTGCTTCGAGGTCGGTAAGCAAAATCAGAATTATTCCTTACATTAGGCGCACCGGGTTATAAGGCACTCTGTCGAGTTTTGAGAAAACGAAAGTATTTTAAGTGCGCCTTATAGTCCGTAAACTAGGGTAATATCATATTGGAGGAAACTGATTTTGAGTTGTGTGTTTCAGCAGAGAGAAAAAGTGGTCGAGATGACCGTGACTTACCAATGCGGCCAACTGACTTTGGTAACGGTGTGGAGATATTGTTGAAGACCTCGATGGTTTCATACGTGGAGTGAGAGATGCGGCGCTCATGGTTATCCGGAAGGCTGCCAAGGTGGTCCGACATAGCAGGGCTGCCAGGGAGCTCCTACATAGAACAAGGGGTGAGAGTACGAAGCTTAGATATCAGTACTATTCCATTGTACGGCATTTTAGAGGGTGCCTCGAATACAGTGGTACACAATAAAACATTAACACAATGCTGTGTCACATGAAGGTTTTTTTAAATAATACCTTTGTGACATGAAAAAAACACAAGTAATGTATACAAACCTTGCGTTTACTTTTTGATATGAAAATAAAACACAAAGCAGTTTTCTTTATACATTTAGTGTGGGGACAAGTGTCTCCAATATTGTCCACACCTGTCTCCATCTAAACACAGGAGTGCTCTCTTAAACTCACGGCGGGAAGCAAGGGAAAATGACGTTAAACCAAGCTTTACTCCGAGGGGAAATCTCCGGAGCAAAGTCCGTGTCCATAGTCCGCCATGATTATCATTACGCCGTTTACAGTTACATCCCTCGCCCAAGTAAAGAGTCAAGGGCGTGGTCACTTTTTTAGGGCACGACGGCAAATGACGAGGGCGGTCGCGGCTTTTTGCCGCAGTTGCCGTAGGTTAAATTCGAGCCGTGCAAACGTTCTAATCATAACCAGGGTGTTTATTTACCAAAAAGACATGCAATAAATGAAAGAAGGCAATAATTGGAAAGGCTTAATTGAGGCTGGTCCATTTTCCAGTCTGTCAGTTGACTTAGTTCCAAGTTTGATGCAGGACGACCTTTAATGGAGAATGCTTCATAAGAGCTGCCAACAAAACACGGGGAAAACAATATAAAATCAACTTTTTCTTTGAAAATCATTTTTTACATTGAAAATCATTTTTTACCTTGAAAATCTTTTTTTTCCTTGAAAATCATTTTTTACCTTGAAAATCTTTTACCCTGAAAAAAAATGTTCACCTTGAAAATCATTTTTTACCTTGAAAATCATTGTTTACCTTGAAAATAATTTTTTACCTTGAAAAAAAATGTTTACCTTGAAAATAATCTTTTACTCTGAAAATCTTTTTTTACCTTGAAATTTTTTTTTACCTTGAAAATCATTTTTTTCCTTGAAAATCAATTTTTTCCTTGAAAATAATTTTTTTCCTTGAAAATAATTTTTTACCTTGAAAATATTTTTTTCCTTGAGAATAACTTTTTGCCTTGAAAATCAACTTTTACCTTGAAAATCAATTTTTACCTTGAAAATATTTTTTTTCCCTTGAAAATCATTTTTTACCTTGAAAAATTGTTTTACCTTAAAAAAAATGTTTTTCCTGAAAATCATTTTTTTCCTTGCAAAAAATTTTTTCCTTGCAAAAAATTTTTTACTTTGAAAATTTTTTTTACCTTGAAAATCAATTATTTCCTTGAAAATAATTTTTTACCTTGAAAATCAATTATTTCCTTGAAAAAAATGTTTTACCTTGAAAATCAATTATTTTCTTGAAAATTTTTTTTTACCTTGAAAATCAATTATTTCCTTGAAAATAATTTTTTACCTTGAAAATAATTTTTTTCTTTGAAAATAATTTTTTTCCTTGAAAATAACTTTTTGCCTTGAAAATCAACTTTTACCTTGAAAATAATTGTTTTCCTTGAAAATCATTTTTTACCTTGAAAATTAACTTTTACTTTGAAAATCATTTTTTTACCTTGAAAATTAACTTTTACCTTGAAAATCATTTTTTACCTTGAAAATCATTTTTTTCCTTGAAAATCATATTTTACCTTGAAAAATGTTTTTTTACCTTGAAAATCATTTTTTACCTTGAAAATCATTTTTTACCTTGAAAAAAAATGTTTTCCTTGAAAATAATCTTTTACCTTGAAAATAATTGTTTTCCTTGAAAATCATTTTTTACCTTGAAAATTAACTTTTACTTTGAAAATCATTTTTTTACCTTGAAAATTAACTTTTACCTTGAAAATCATTTTTTACCTTGAAAATCATTTTTTTCCTTGAAAATCATATTTTACCTTGAAAAATGTTTTTTTACCTTGAAAATAATTTTTTACCTTGAAAATAATTTTTTACCTTGAAAAAAAATGTTTTCCTTGAAAATCATTTTTTACCTTGAAAATCAATTTTTACCTTGAAAATATTTGTTTTCCCTTGAAAATCATTTTTTACCTTGAAAAATTGTTTTACCTTGAAAATTATTTTTTTCCTGAAAATCATTTTTTTCTTTTCAAAAAAATGTTTTCCTTGCAAAAAATGTTTTACTTTGAAAAATAGTTTTTACCTTGAAAATCAATTATTTCCTTGAAAATTATTTTTTACTTTGAAATTAATTTTTTTCTTTGAAAATAACTTTTTGCCTTGAAAATCAACTTTTACCTTGAAAATAATAGTTTTCCTTGAAAATAATTTTTTACCTTGAAAAATAACTTTTACCTTGAAAATCATTTTTTACCTTGAAAATCATTTTTTTTCCCTTGAAAATAATTTTTTACCTTGAAAAATTTTTTTTACCTTGAAAATCATTTTTTCCTGAAAATCATTTTTTTCCTTGAAAATAATGTTTTTCCTTAAAAATCATTTTTTACCTTGAAAATAATTGGTTACCTTGAAAATATTTTTTTTACCTTGAAAATCATTCTTTGCCTTGAAAATCAACTTTTACCTTGAAAATATTTTTTTTGCTTTGAAAACATTTTTTTACCTTGAAAATCAACTTTTACTTTGAAAATAATTTTTTTCCTTGAAAAAATTGTTTTACCTTGAAAATCCTTTTTTACCTTGAAACAACATTTTCACCTTGAAAATCATGTTTTGCCTTGAAAATCAACTTTTACCCTGAAAATCACTTTTTACCTTGAAAATCATTTTTTACCTTGAAAATAATTTTTTACAGGGATCTTTCTCAAAGCTTGACGGCTGTGTTCAGTTTGACGCCACACCTCCAGCCCGGTTGGGCTAATATTGATTTCTAACATTTCTCTTCAGATGAGACAAAAAGATGACGGCAGCAGCAAAACAAAGAGATCAGCGGGGTAAAGGTGGAACAAAGGATGAGGTGCAGTGGAATCTTTGGTAAACACCAGGATGGAAGTTATGATTTGCCTGATCTAAGGTTCTATTAAAATACGGCTGCTGTCAAGTCCCAGTGGAACGTAGACTTTATTATAAGGGAGTGGCTTGTTGACATCAGGGCAACACACAAAGAGAGAGAGTGTTTGTTTGCAGGAAATAAATACTTGAGTAAATAACAGTCAGATACGTAGTACATGCATGGACTCGGGTGGTTGAGACTTGACGGAGAATCACTTGACACTAGGGTTGCAAAAGGCTGGAAACTTTCCGGAAATTTACCACGGGAAGTTAAGCTCGGGAAGTTTGGAAATATTGACCATTTTTTGTGTTTTAGCTAATAATCATGCTGCAAGATTTAGCACAGTGGTTCTTAACCTGGGTTCGATCGAATCCTAGGGGTTCGGTGAGTCGGGCTCAAGGGTTCGGCGGAGGTCAAGACACACCCGACTCATCGTGTAAATACAAACTTCTCCCTATCGGCGTATTACGGATACGACAACAGCAGAAGTCTGACTGATTTGCAGGTGTGTAATTTGTTGTGAGTTTCAGTTTATGCACTGTGTTGGTTTTGTTCTTTGAACAAGGTGATGTTCATGCACGCTTCATTTTATGCACCAGTAAAAAAACATGGTAACACTTTAGTATGGGGAACATATTCACCATTAACTATTTGCTTATTAACATACTAATTAGTAACATATTGGTTCTTAACTAGTCATTATTAAAGTACTTATTAATGCCTTATTCGGCATGGCCTTTTTATAACCCTAAACCTCTAACCCTGACCTAAACCCGAACCAAATAACTCTAAATGAAGTCTTTATTACTTAGAATATGTTCCTCTAGTGTCCAAATAACTCTAAATTAAGTCTTTATTACTTAGAATATGTTCCCCATACTAAAGTGTTACCAAAGACATATAACTTTGTCTTGAATTTGAAAAAAAAACACATTTTGTTTTTCATAAAGAAGGGTTCAGAAGATTAAGAACCACTGATCTAGCATGTTGCATTCAATGTTTATTCCCATTAATTTCCCATTAATACCCGTTAATTTCTATATATTCCCATATATTCCCGTTAATTCCCATGGAAAGTTTCCAACTTTGAATATTCCCGGAATTTTGCAACCCTATTTGACACACACCTTTTAGTCCATACTTGCCAACCTTGAGACCGCCGAATTCGGGAGATTTTATTTTATTTTATTTTTTGGGGGGAGGAGTATATTTATAGCTAGAATTCACTGAAATGCAAGTATTTCTTATATATATATATATATATATATATATATATATATATATATATATATATATATATATATATATATATATATATATATAAATAATAAATATATATAAATAAATGAACACTAAAATTCAAGTATTTTTAAAAATTATATATGTGTATATATATATATATATTCAAGTATTTTTTTTTAATTATATATGTGTATATATGTATATATTCAATTATTTTTGTTAAATTATATATGTATATATATATATATATACACACATATATAATTTAAAAAATACTTTAATTTTAGTGTTCATTTATTTATATATATATATATATATTATTTATATATATATATAAATTCAAGTATTTGTTTTAATTATATATGTATATATATATATATATATATATATATATATACATGTATAATATAAAAAAATACTTGAATTTTAGTGTTCATTTATTTATATATATATATATTATTTATATATATATATATATATATATATATATATATATATATATATATATATATATATAATTTAACAAAAATACTTTAATTTTAGTGTTCATTTATGTATATATATATATTATTTATATATATATAAAAATTCAAGTATTTTTTAAAATCATATATGTACATTTATATATATATATATATATATATATATATATATATATATATACATGTATAATTTAAAAACAATACTTGAATTTGAAATGAAATGAAAAATTCAAGTATTTTTTTTAAATTATATATGTATTGATTGATTGATTGATATATATATATATATATATATATATATACATGTATAATTTAAAAAAAATACTTGAATTTTAGTGTTCATTTATATATATATATACATTATTTATATATATATATATATATATATATATATATATATATATATATATATATATATATACATATATATATATACATATACATATACATATACATATATATATATATATATATATATATATATATATATATATATATATATATATATATAATTTTAAAAAAATACATGAATTTCAGTGTTCATTTATTTACACATATACACGCACATAACACTCCTCTACTCATTGTTGTACTTGAAAGTGCAATGCTTTGCAGCCAGTAGCACAGCCTTTGAAGGAGCATAGGTATGGGCAGCATCTGTGAAATGTAATTTGCAGGAAATGGAGTGAGTTTAGGGTTGAATTGTCCATCCTCGTTCTATTCTCTGTCACTCGTCGTCGCCGTGACTGTCTCTTCTTCGTCCTTCTGCTTCGTCTCCTTCTTGTCGTGCGTGCAGTTGTGCGCTCTCCAGAAGCCGTGGGTGTTATAACGTGACTGGGCCGGCACGCTGTTTATATGAAGGTCCGCACAGGCCTTAAGTCCGGCTGGAAATCGGGAGAAATTGGGGAGAATGGTTGTCCCGGGAGATTTTCGGGAGAGGCACTGAAATTCGGGAGTCTCCCGGAAAATTCGGGAGGGTTGGCGAGTATGTTTCAGTCCCATCAAGTTAAAGGAACAAAATGGTGCATGGGTGTGTCGGGAGGATTCTACTTCTAAAAGGAAGTCAACAACACTGTTTCCTTTAACCTGCGCGTTTTTTAATTGGATTTCCACGACAAATAGACTTTGCAGTCAAATTTGCTTTGTCGGGGGGAAAAAAGAAAAAAAAAATGACACCAATTACACTTTTGTGTATCTGCTTTTAATTGAGTCTGCTTCTGCGCATGCTGAAAAACTTCATCACACGGAGCGTGTTTACCCACTGGAAACTTCCACAGAAGTGACGTTCCTGTAAAAATCCTGCGTCTGCAGACGCCGCCATGCCGGGGGAATCAAACACGCACGTCTCCTCCGAGACGATAACGCTTGCATTCAAGCATCAATTACACCCGGGAAGGTTGTTTGCAGAAAGTGGTAGGTATTTTTTCTTCTTTCTCTCTCCATACATTGGCGCTGAACTGCAGACGGGACGGTCAGTAAACACTATGATTAAAGTATGTCATGTGAACTCTCCCAAAGGCGTAATGGTGTGGAATTGACAGCGGGAGGACGGGGGACATACGTCGCAGGATGATTACAAGCCTTGGAAATGATGGAAACCATCCAGGCCAACGCACCAGGCGCCTTTAACAGGGTCAGGATTCTGTATCAGGACTCTGTGGACATTGGGGGCGGTACCTCTGGATTGGCAGACCGCGGGTGGTGGTTCCTCTCTTTAAGAAGGGGAACCGGAGGGTGTGCTCTAACTATCGTGGGATCACACTCCTCAGCCTTCCCGGTAAGGTCTATTCAGGTGTACTACGCCGGATAGTCGAACCTCGGATTCAGGAGGAACAGTGTGGTTTTCGACCTGGTCGTGGAACTGTGGACCAGCTCTATACTCTCGGCAGGGTCCTTGAGGGTGCATGGGAGTTTGCCCAACCAGTCTACATGTGTTTTGTGGACTTGGAGAAGGCATTCAACCGTGTCCTTCGGGAAGTCCTGTGGGGAGTGCTCAGAGAGTATGGGGTATCGGACTGTCTGATTGTGGCAGTCCGCTCCCTGTATGATCAGTGCCAGAACTTGGTCCGCATTGCCGGCAGTAAGTCGGACACGTTCCCAGTGAGGGTTGGACTCCGCCAAGGCTGCCCTTTGTCACCGATTCTGTTCATAACTTTTATGGACAGAATTTCTAGGCGCAGTCAAGGCGTTGAGGGGATCTGGTTTGGTGGCTGCAGGATTAGGTCTCTGCTTTTTGCAGATGATGTGGTCCTGATGGCTTCATCTGGCCAGGATCTTCAGCTCTCACTGGATCGGATCGCAGCCGAGTGTGAAGCGACTGGGATGAGAATCAGCACCTCCAAGTCCGAGTCCATGGTTCTCGCCCGGAAAAGGGTGGAGTGCCATCTCCGGGTTAGGGAGGAGATCTTGCCCCAAGTGGAGGAGTTCAAGTACCTCGGAGTCTTGTTCACGAGAGTGGATCGTGAGATCGACAGGCGGATCGGTGCGGCGTCTTCAGTAATGCGGACGCTGTATCGATCCGTTGTGGTGAAGAAGGAGCTGAGCCGGAAGGCAAAGCTCTCAACTTACCGGTCGATCTACGTTCCCATCCTCACCTATGGTCATGAGCTTTGGGTTATGACCGAAAGGACAAGATCACGGGTACAAGCGGCCAAAATGAGTTTCCTCCGCCGGGTGGCGGGGCTCTCCCTTAGAGATAGGGTGAGAAGCTCTGCCATCCGGGGGGAGCTCAAAGTAAAGCCGCTGCTCCTCCACATTGAGAGGAGCCAGATGAGGTGGTTCGGGCATCTGGTCAGGATGCCACCCGAGCGCCTCCCAAGGGAGGTGTTTAGGGCACGTCCGACCGGTAGGAGGCCGCGGGGAAGACCCAGGACACGTTGGGAAGACTATGTCTCCCGGCTGGCCTGGGAACGCCTCGGGGTCCCACAGGAAGAGCTGGACGAAGTGGCTGGGGAGAGGGAAGTCTGGGCTTCCCTGCTTAGGCTGCTGCCCCCGCGACCCGACCTCGGATAAGCGGAAGAAGATGGATGGATGGATGGAAGGATTCTGTATCCATATCGACAACTTTGCAAATATAATGACACTAAATGCGGTTAAACTCCCTCAAAATATGTCCGTCCTGAACTGTGGATTTCAGCTAACTGCTCGGACGTAGAAAACCCCAAATCAGTGAAGTTGTCACATTGTGGAAATAGTAAGGGTGTAACGGTACGTGTATTTGTATTGAACCGTTTCGGTACGGGGGGGTTCGGTTCGGAACGGAGGTGCACCGAACGAGTTTCCACCGAAAAAGTCAGAGCTGGAAGACCCTCCTGCCTTGTTAAGATCTCCCGTTTGGGAACATTTGGATAACATGGCTTCAAGGAAGAGAAAGACGAGCGTGGTACAAACACCGCATTCAAGCAGCCTCTCCTCAGCGAGTCAGGCAGGGCTAAAGCCATAACAAATGTTTTTATAGCAGCAGATTTAAGACCATATTGCATTGAAAACTAGATTTTGAGCCACTTCTATACAATAAGCCCATATATGCTCTTACTGCCAAGTTAGCCAGGCACTACCTCGCCATACCTGCTACCTCCGTGCCCAGCCAAAGGGTATTTTCCACAGCTGGAGACATCGTAACATGGATCCTTCAACCGGATCCATTCCGACTGGTCTGCGTGTTCAGAAAGTTGGCATCAATGCCTATTGATCTGTTCAGTCTCCTTCATGAATGAACGGGTCTCTGTCCAACCGAGATGTCTGCAATTTAGTTTCCCCCCCAAAAATCAAGGCACATGCTACACTGACACCAGTGATTTCATCCCCAAACAACAGCGGGTGGATCGTTTATCAGCCTTTAAGACCTTTCTCTCCATCAATTCTCAACACCTCAGCAAGTGTTTCATCTTCTGGTTTTGGGAGTTCTTACTTCACAGGAAAGAGAAATAAGACTAGGTCCGGGCTCAATTCCAGTTCGGTCCTCTGTTTTTTCATGCTGCTATTAACTATCTGCCTAGCTGCACACGCTGGAAACGAGTAGCTAGGGCAGAATAATGCATTTATTGAAAGTGCCGTGAGAACTTTATACTTCAGTAAACGCAGTCTCAAAGGAATATGTGACGAAACATCCACATTTCCATGTCCTGGCCCCTGAGCCCTTGGGCTATTGAAACTGTGGCCCTCTCCACAATGGACGTTATACTTTTTGTAGTGTTTATGTTTATATTTTCAGATCAACTTTTACCTTGAAAATAATGGTTTTCCTTGAAAATCATTTTTTTCCTTGAAAATTAACTTTTACGATGAAAATCAATTTTTACCTTGAAAATCATTTTTTTCCTTGAAAATCATTTTTTACCTTGAAAAAATTGTTTTACCTTGAAAATCATTTTTTTCCTGAAAATCTTTTTTTTTCCTTGAAAATAATGTTTTTCCTTCAAAATAATTTTTTACCTTGAAAATCATTTTTTTCCTTGCAAAATTTTTTTTACCTTGAAACATTTTTTTTACCTTGAAAATCTATTTTTTCCTTGAAAATCATTTTTTATCTTGAAAATCATTTTTTTCCTTGGAAATCATTTTTTACCTTGAAAATCATTTTTTTCCTTGAAAATAACTTTTTGCCTTGAAAATCAACTTTTACCTTGAAAATAATTGTTTTCCTTGAAAATAATTTTTTACCTTGAAAATTAAATTTTACCTTGAAAATCAACTTTTACCTTGAAAATAATTGTTTTCCTTGAAAATCAGTTTTTACCTTGAAAATCATTTTGTACCTTGAAAATATTTTACCCTGAAAAAAAAATGTTCACCTTGAAAATAATTTTTTACCTTGAAAATCATTGTTTTCCTTGAAAATCATTTTTTACCTTGAAAATCATTTTTTACCTTGAAAAAAAATGTTTCCTTGAAAATAATCTTTTACCTTGAAAATATTTTTTTTCCTTGCTAAACATTTTTTATCTTGAAACACTTTTTTTACCTTGAAAATCTATTTTTTCTTTGAAAATATTTTTTTCCTTGAAAATGTTTTTTTTCCTTGAAAATAACTTTTTAGCTTGAAAATCAACTTTTACGTTGAAAATAATTGTTTTCCTTGAAAATCATTTTTTTCCTTGAAAATCAATTTTTTCCTTGAAAAAATTGCTTTACCCTGAAAATCATTTTTTTCCTGAAAATCATTTTTTTCCTTGAAAATAATATTTTTTCTTAAAAATGATTTTTTACCTTGAAAATTATTTTTTTCCTGGGAAATTTTTTTTTACCTTGAAAAAATTGTTTTACCTTGAAAATCATTTTTTTCCTGAAAATCATTTTTTTCCTTGAAAATAATGTTTTTCCTTAAAAATAATTTTTTACCTTGAAAATAATTTTTTTCCTTGAAAATTATTTTCCTCGAAAATCATTTTTTATCTTGAAAATCATTGTTTTCCTTGAAAATCATTTTTTACCTTGAAAATCATTTTTTTTCCTTGAAAATAACTTTTTGCCTTGAAAATCAACTTTTACCTTGAAAATAATTGTTTTCCTTGAAAATCATTTTTTACCTTGAAAATTAACTTTTACCTTGAAAATCAACTTTTACCTTGAAAATAATTGTTTTCCTTGAAAATCATTTTTTACCTTGAAAATTAACTTTTACGATGAAAATCAATTTTTACCTTGAAAATCATTTTTTTCCTTGAAAATCATTTTTTACCTTGAAAAATTTGTTTTACCTTGAAAATCATTTTTTTCCTGAAAATCATTTTTTTCCTTGAAAATAATGTTTTTCCTTAACAAATAATTTTTTACCTTGAAAATCATTTTTTTCCTTGCAAAAAATGTTTTACCTTGAAACATTTTTTTTACCTTGAAAATCTATTTTTTCCTTGAAAATCATTTTTTATCTTGAAAATCATTTTTTTCCTTGAAAATCATTTTTTACCTTGAAAATAATTTTTTTCCTTGAAAATAACTTTTTGCCTTGAAAATCAACTTTTACCTTGAAAATAATTGTTTTCCTTGAAAATAATTTTTTACCTTGAAAATTAACTTTTACCTTGAAAATCAACTTTTACCTTGAAAATAAACTTTTACCTTGAAAATCAACTTTTACCTTGAAAATAATTGTTTTCCTTGAAAATCAGTTTTTACCTTGAAAATCATTTTGTACCTTGAAAATCATTTTTTACCTTGAAAAAAAATGTTTCCTTGAAAATAATCTTTTACCTTGAAAATATTTTTTTTCCTTGCAAAACATTTTTTATCTTGAAACACTTTTTTTACCTTGAAAATCTATTTTTTCTTTGAAAATCTTTTTTTCCTTGAAAATATTTTTTTTCCTTGAAAATAACTTTTTGCCTTGAAAATCAACTTTTACGTTGAAAATAATTGTTTTCCCTGAAAATCATGTTTTCCCTTGAAAATCAATTTTTTCCTTGAAAAAATAGCTTTACCCTGAAAATCATTTTTTTCCTGAAAATCATTTTTTTCCTTGAAAATAATGTTTTTTCTTAAAAATTATTTTTTACCTTGAAAAAATTGTTTTACCTTGAAAATCATTTTTTTCCTGAAAATCATTTTTTTCCTTGAAAATAATGTTTTTCCTTAAAAATAATTTTTTACCTTGAAAATCATTTTTTTCCTTGCAAAAAATTCTTTACCTTGAAAAAATTTTTTTACCTTGAAAATCA